>NW_027466083.1:497500-557500 GCF_046127955.1 Nelusetta ayraudi
TCCTGCTCTTTCTCCTCTTTCACTCACAACACTCAGATTAACTTCCTTTCAGGCCCTCTCTCTCTCTCTCTCTCTCTCCCTCTCGCTCTCTCTCTCGCTTTCTCTCTCCCTCTCTCACGCACACTCCCATCTCTCTCCTCCCTCAAGTATCTTCTGCTCTCCTCCTCCTCCTACTCTTCATCTGTCCTTACCTTTTCTTCTCTCCCTCCTTGGCAGATGATAAAATCAGTAAGACACTTCAATGTCTGTAATTAGCTGTGATGAACCTGCGACTGATCTGCGTCTCCATTCACTCGCGTTAATCACAAACTCATTTTACCAACAAAAAAAAACCCCGGCATCTCCACCCGCGGAGCCATTCAGCCAGAAGAGGGTGCGAACGAACGGCGGCATCATCTTCCATTCACACCAGTGCAGGCCCACACACACTGTGCGACTGCGACCTGGTTCAATCCCTCCTATGAAAACATACAGGCTGCATCTTCCCATTGGTGCAAAGGTTGTCATTAAGACGGGAGGTATTCACACGGCTGTGAAGCCAAAGGATGTAGTTACTCTGAGCACTTCCTGTTTGGAGGTGATGAGGATGCAAATAAAGAGCCAACTCTCATCCCAGCCATCCCTCACTCACTCTTACCTCCCTCTCACCTCACTCTACTCTAAACATCCCGAGGAAGGTGGTCCGGGTCTGGAGCAACAATCAGCCAGTTTCAGCACAATGCTAAAACTGGTTCATTTTTTTAAGGGAGGTTGTAAACAAAGGGCTAATCATGCTTATTAATCCATGTGCTTGCCCCTGTTGAAGTAGACTCTATAACATCTCAAGATGCCATTCCATGACACTTTAGCGATATTCCGCTACATGGATCCGTGTGCAAAACCACCAAGCTGAGCCGTTTCCATCCCCAGTGTTTTATTATGGCCATATTTAGCTTTGGAGCAATTCTAGTGTTCACGGAAATGCAGCTCGTGAGTCTGCCAGCAGAGATGAAGGGACGCAGCTCTTCCACTCGCCGTGTTTTCAAACGCGTTGGCTCATTTCCAGGAAATGTTTTGTGCCTCACGACCAATCAGCCTTGCGACAAGAGACGCAGATATTATTGAGGCCGTTCAAAGTAAAAGATAAAAAGCCCTTTTTTAAGAGCACACCTGACACAGTAACTTACAGGGTCACAATGGTTTCTCAAGATGGCAATAACTAAAACTATGACAACATTAGGATTGGATGTTGTTTGTTTGGGACCAAAAGTGTTTTTGTGTTTAAAATAAAACTGTCAAAGGAAAGAAAAAGAAAACCGACTTAATTATTGCATTTATTCATTTTTTTTATGGCAAACTTGTCATCGCCTACGCGTTGTGCATGTGGTATTCTTCACAAACCCTTCATGACTTTGGAAGATTCTGAGAGGAAAAAGCCACCATTGTCGGTGTCCGCTGTGCTCCGTCTTGCTTCCTGAACTACTGTTGTAGTACCGGAGGTTGGCCTCGGTCTCAGTGTCAAGACCGCCTCGGTCTCGGACTGGACGGACCGACTCAGTGTTTTTGCTACCCTGATCAGCCACTGGTGCCAACCACACACTGTGTCCCCTCCCCAGGGCTACCCGGCCGCCCTCCAGTCCGACTACCAGCCAATCGGAGGGGCCATGCTGAGTGGCGGGGCCGTGATGGCGTCGTCATCCATGGACTACCACCAGCTGGGCCGACACACGCCCAACCACCACCACCACCACCCCCACCACCACCACCCCCACCACCCCTCTCTGGACTGGAGCAGCGACTACCACACCAACGGGTGGGTATGAGAGCACAAAGATCTCCTCTGGGAGCAGAGCGCCACTGCGCTGCGCTGCACATATGAAATGAAACATTTTAGCTGAATGTTGCTTTTTGTGTGTTTTGCAAACTTTTGTTGATATCTTGTGAATTGTTGTTGATGTTCTTTCACTTGAACGTAGTTGCATTGTGGTAGGTTTGCTTTTGTATTTTATATTGATTTTCACAGCACTGCGTTCCATGTTGCGTGTATAAATAACACACATTTAGGATACACATTTGGATATCGTGAACATTAGTCAGTACTACATTAGTCTTTTCTTTTAGCACATCATTTGGTCATAAAATATTAAAAGCAACAAAAAAAATCTAAGGAGTCGCTTGGGAGCCGAAAGAGCCACCGACTCTTTTAAGTGAGCCGGGCCAAAAGAACCGGTTCTCTGAAAAGAACTGGAATTCCCATCAGTATCGCTCGCCCACTGGCTGAGAGACTTGTCACTCTGCTAACCTCCAGTGAGGCTCCCCGGTGAGCAGTGAGATCATGTCATGGCCAAGAAATAAAAACCAAGCAAAGTCCCAGCGCAGCACAGCACAGTGGACGCAGCTCTCTGTGGTGTTTTCAACCACTGATAAACATGCATTTATCACGGAACAATGCAGCGCACTGTGACGAACGGAAACTATTTCTTCATGCAACCGCCAGCGTGGAAACAATAAGTGCGAGATTGGGATCACTGTGTGAACATGGTGTGTGAGAACAAGAATGCAGAATCAGCCAGTTCTGAGTCCCTGGTTTATAAAACGACGCTAATGGCACAAAGATTAAAGGTCCAGTCTGTAAAATTTGGCTTGATTTATGATTTTGTATTGGTAAAACTTAACATACTGCCCATAAATTCATTATAAGTGTGTGTGTGTGTGTGTGTGTGTGTGTGTGTGTGTGTGTGTGTGTGTGTGTGTGTGTGTGTGTGTGTGTGTGTGTGTGTGTGTGTGTGTGTGTGTGTGTGTGTGCGCGTGCGTGCGTGCAGAGAGATGGGAAGAAAGAAGACAGACAGAACTTGCAAACCGTGGTTGAAGCAGAGCAGTAGCTCGCTGGCAGGTGCAGGTGTCGGTCGGATGTGTCTGACTTGTTGTCCGTCCTCTCCTCCTTCCTCCCTCGCAGGGCTCTTCAGCGAGACAAACACCTCTATCTGAGCTAATCTCAGGCCACCTACCCTGGCGCTCACCCTCCTCCTCACCCTGCCAGTCAACTCCCACCTGCCTCTCTCTGAGCGACCAGCGCCTCCGTCTATGAGTGGAATTCCAGCGCCGAGCAGCAGGGGAACAACATGGGACAATGTGTGTTTGTATATGTGTCTCTCCTGAAGAGACCATGTTGAGAGCAGCAGCAGCGGCAGGAGGACGACACACCTGCTGACAGTGTGTACAGAGGTGGAGCGCCCCCAACAGGTGTGTGTGTATATACTGTAAGCCTGACTCTCCCCCCCAACAGGGACGTTCTCTTTAGTTTCCCCTCAAACTTCATATCCAGCTCCTTATTTTGTAAAGACGCTGTTTACATCCGAGTCCAGCAGGCTGCGGGGAGCCAGTGTACAGTTGCTGTCATGTCATTGTAAATGTTTGAGCTGTCCAATGAACCCCTCGGCCTTTTTCAAGAGATACTCCAAATCAAGACGCAGACAAACGGGTTGATGGCCAAATGATAACTGTGGACTTGGATTATTTAAATATGAAACCCTGGCTTTGTCACAGTGGACGTTGTGTGAAAACAAACAAACACGCGCACATTGTGACTCTGTGCAGAAACGGCCTGATTTGCTCTGCTTTGATAAGCTGACGTTGAGGCAGCCGTTGCTTTTTTCTTTTTTTTTTTTAAATGGCTGCGAATAATTTGTGTACGATTAGACGACTGTCATTGTTGAGATGTGCAGGCTGGAGATCCAGTGTGTTTTAGCTCTGCAATAATGACATGTCAAACAATTCTTTGTTGGGGTGGGTAGAAAAATAAAGAAGAAGAAATAGAAGTAAAGTATCCCTTTGTACAAAGACGGCTCCTCCTCCTCCTCTTCCTCCTCCTCCTGGCATATGTCTGTTGATAATATTGATTTGGATTCAAACTGAGCGAGTGTGTGAGGCGTTAATGAGACGGCGGAGTGTGTGATTGGCCGCCGCCGTCTCCCTTTGTCATCTCTGTTTCTCTGTGCACAGAGGCTATTTAAGAAACTATAACTGTTGCTGGCTTGGCAATGTTTTCATGTTTTTTAATCAAATGGAGTTTTGTTTTAGTGTTGATGATGATGATGATGATGATGAGAGACACACACATCTCTCGCTCTGTATCTCTTTGTATTAATGTGTTTTTTGGCAGATGAAAGCAGCCTGGGCAACGACCACCATGAAGATTTACTTATTTTTAGATTCTAATAATGTGTTTGAGAATAAAGTCAGCGCTGCACTGATGTGCAGTAATTACTCCAAAAGCAAAGCCTCCTTCATGCCATTTATTTCTGTTTTCCGTGTCGCTGTTGCTTTATTTAACCGTGCATACCATAATAACCTACACCTTTTGCCACTCCCGCGACGCCGTGTTTGGAGTTTGTATCGTGGCCTTTTGCTTTTATGCAAAGTAGCGACGCGGTAATTGCAAAACAAGTATCTTTGAAGGGGGGGGTGTGTGTATTTTTAACCTCTGTCAGTTTGGATCACGTCTTGAAATATTTCCTCCTGAAACGTCATTAATGCGCTTCTCAACTCTAGTTTATTTCTGCAGGCCAAGTGTGCGACTGAACTTGCAGTCCTGTGATGTTTGTCCCAGCCGATTAAAAAAAGATTCATGACACCAACACAAAATAAAAAAAACAAATACTAATATTTCGAATCACGAATATTAGTAGTTTTATTATTTTGTATTATTATTTATTCGGAACAAATGTGGTTTGTTACATTGAATTAACAGTGTTACAGACAACAATTTAATGGGGCCCTATTATTAAAAACTTTTTCAGCTCTTTTTTTGTGTTACCGGCCCACAAACTAACACAAGTTTGAAAAATTGGCAACCCGCACTTGTGGAGGGCCTGGTTTTGTCTGTGTCGCTGCAGTGAAACGAGCCATTTGGATTTTGCTCGACTTCTACGTCACATCATCGTCTGCGCTAACTAGCGCTAACGGTCAGCGGCTGGCCAATCACAAGGGAGCATGGCTATTTGAAGGCGGAGCCAGGGATGGAGCGGGCAGGGGAGGGGGAAGAGTGAGATAAATGTTGGTTTGGTTTTTGGTTTTTCTCTATCAAATTTTTGTCCATTATTGGAAGTAGACCGAAATTCATTCAAAATTTGGAAATTACCGTCTTTAAAGAGAGCAGTGCATTCTTACTTATATTTTTAAACGTGCAGATTGAAAGTCTGCATTGCAGTGAAAAACAATTTAGTGGTGAAGTTATTTGGGGTTTGGAGAGAGCAGGAAAAGGATGCTTAACCCTGGTGTGCGGAGCCCAAATGAACCACTTGATGAGACTGGGAAGACAAAAAAACCAACAACTCCAGTGAATGGGGTAGGGGGGTGAATGAGCATTCAAAATTTCCCCAGCTAAGTTAACAGAGAAAGGCTTGATGAAAGCATGTGTTCAATTAAAGATGCAAATGACAGAAATCAGACTGCATGCTGGGATGTGAGGAGTCACAATCCTCAGCGGCTGCTCTTCAAACGGAACAAAAAGACTTGTCAACAAAAAAAAAAAATGATTTAAGGAGGTTTTTTTTTTTTTTTACAGAAATTTGCTGTTGCACTGTTCTCATCATTTCCAGCAGCAGTTTGGTCCCCAGTGGACGGCGCTCCAATATCAGCACATTTGCTACCTGTCCAGTAGAAAACCGCAGGCAGATGGAGACTGCATTTGGCAGCTTTGCTGAATGAGAAGTGAACACAAAATAAAACCATCTTCTAGGCAACTACACTGCAGTGATTCTCTACAAATATTAATGTGGTAGCTTTACTGTTAACTGTAATACTTAAATGTGGTGGCCATTCATAAGAGGCACCAGGAGAAACATTCTTATTATTATTTAAACTTAAACATAATCTAAACAGCGCATGAATGGGATGAGAATGAGATCTATCTATGTGTGTATGTGTGTATACAGTATGTATATATACATATATACTAATGGCAAAATTGCTATTTTAATTTCACACCGACGCCTGGGGACACTGTTAACATTAACAACATTGTTAACATGACGTGCTATTGGTGCTATTGGTGCTATAGCTCAGGTGACGGTGGAAGCTGCTGTTTCGCATCTACTGGTCTGGTTCGGACTCTCCTTCTGTGGTGACTTCTTCTCTTCTGACTCCAGCAAAACCTGGCGCGGTTCAACTCGCCATCTAAACTGACCTCTTCATCTGGAACACTTCAGGGGAGGGAATACAATAGGTTGTCTTTTTCCACAGAGGCAAGTCGATTCAATTAGCAGTGTGAGATTCCAAACAATAGTTTAATTCCGCCCGTCCCGGATTAAAAAAACAAAAAACAAAAAAAACCGTTCTTTGGTAAATTGCTGGCCAGATTAAGCACTACTTTTATTTCATTTTGTCATCACAAAGCGCTGATTAAATGAACACAGTTCCCAGCGGACTTCCTCTATGTCCGTCCGTCCGTCTGTCTTCGGGTACACATTGCCCCCTACTGGCAGATATAGGAAAGTTGTCGACGGACCCAGCAGGAAATGCCCAAAACGAACACAATATTGGTGAAATCTCTCAGACATAGTTTAAAGGTCTAGTGTGTATAGTTTTAAGGACGACCGCCCGACTGCGTGTTTTGGTCTGTAGTTCACTGTCAGGTCGACTTCCGTTCAAAAATGGTGGCGCAAGATGGCAGCTAACTAGCAGCAGCAACCGTGTTGCTCTATGGAGATTCCTACACATACGAGAATCATTATAAATTAAGTTTGTTGCACGGCAATTACGCGTTTTTATTCATGTATCTATGGACACTATGTTAAGCTTTTACCAATCTAAAAATCATAAATCAAGCCACATTTTACACACTGGACATTCAAATTGTGAAGAAGGACAACAAAGCAACGATTGTTGAACATGCCTGCGCACTGTTTATTTGACAGGTTGTGGAAACTCGCCATGTAGTTGTAAAGACATAGGATAAGGATCAGAAGCCACATGTTGTGTAACAAGGTATACCCAGTGAGGTAATTCCATTTTAGCAGTGCACATTCACACATTTATAAAAAAAAGAAAAAACACTGCCTGGCCCAAAAAAACAAGGGCCCATTCAGTGAAAACACTAATATTATGTTGAACCAACTTAATGCACCATTGAACTCAAGTAAATGGTGATATTTCAGAACCTTATTGGAACAATGGCACACTGAGATGTGGGCCGTTATCAAAGCTGAAGGTTGTCCGAGGAAATGTTAGAGATTAGAAATAGCAGATATAGATAATAGATACGTTTGATGGGGCGCAGTCATGTCAGGTGACTGACTAAGGGTTCTTTGTTTTGGAGGCCTTGAAGCTCCAGTCAAGACAGCCGAGCTCGGCGAAACCAAACACTCTTGACGCAACATCCGCCAGACTGAAACCCAAGCCAGTGAAGACGCACCACAGAGCCGCCACAATCAAAGTCACTGCAGTAGCATGTTGCTTCAGAGCTGATCATTGATGATAACGCAGCTGTGTAGGAGCAGTGGCTTGTTTCATGTTGTGCGTTCTTCAACCTTTCCAGGAATTGATTTCAACATATGTTGCAAGTTGAAGTTGGTTGAGCAAACATAAGGCGCACTTTAAAGATGCTTATGAATGCAAACATTTACATTTCAGAGAGCTCATTCAAGTAATTCCCAGAGAAGCTACTGAAGGGATGAAAGTGTTCATCAGCATAGTGAACTGTCTTATCAGAAGAAGGTTGAAAATGTACAAAAACATATACAAAAAAAAGATTAAAATCTCTTTTTTTTTCAAAGGAAATTGTCCATTGATGAATCTTTGAGGTAGCACATGAACATTTTGCCATCTGTTATTATTATTATTATTTTTTGTTTACAATGAACTTTAAAACTATCTGGAGATGAGATATTATTTCCCCACCTTATGTTTAGAATTATTAAGAAAAACACACAACCCGGCATAATGAAACAGCTGAGTTGCTAGCGGATCTTCCTCTCTAGAGCGGTGGGAGGCCGGCTGGACATCTTCTCTGGAATCACCAGCTTCAGCTTCCTCCTGGGGGAGGAGCCTCCCTCCTCCGACAGGTACTCCTGCTGCAGCAGCCCAGCAGCTGCTGCTGCTGCTGTGGCGTTGCCTGCAGAAGACTCGCTTTGTGTAGTCGTACCGGCTGCAATGACACCTGATACAGGCTCATCTGTCGCCTGGGCATTGTCCCCTGACTCCCCTGCTGCCAGTCCTCCAGGTGGAGGAGGGACACGCCCCTCCGCCTCTGTCCTGGTTTGGCTGACTGAGAGAGTCTCCACCGTGGTCACTGCTGCAGGAGAGCCGTCTGTGCTAAGAGGTAGCCGAGGTGGCGGAGGGAGACTCTGGCCTGCTTGAAGCATAGGATGTGGCCCTGCACCAGTGTGAGGGCCAGGCCCTGGTGCTGGACCAGAACCACCGTCAGGGAAGGTTGACTGGGACCCCACATGTGCAGGACCAACGGCCAGGTTAGCTGTGTTGGGAAACACAGGACCGGCGTGCACAGGGTATGAAGGATGGGATGGCAGGACATCAGAGCCAGCTGGTCTCCCAACGCTGCCTGAAGAACCACTCAGAGCCAAGCTAGTTTCACCGACCATGATGCTAGTGGGCACCAAACCTGCTGGACCAACAGACAGTCCTGAGTTTGGTGTTGGGTCCAGTCTTGGATTTAGTGCTGGGTTCAGTCCTGGAATCAGTCCTTGGTTCATTCCTGGGTTTAGTCCTGCATTTAGTGCTGGGTTCAGTCCTTGGTTCATTCCTGGATTCAGTGGTGGGTTCAGTGATGAGTTGAGTCCTAGGTTAAGTTCTGGCTTCAATCCTGGGTTCAGTCCTGGGTTCAGTCCTGGGTTCAGTCGCGGGTTAAGTGCTAGGTTCAATTCTGGGTTGAGTCCTGGGTTCAGTCCTTGGTTCAGTCCTGGGTTCAGGGCTGGGTTCAGTCCTGGATTTAGTGCTGGGTTTAGTCCTGCATTTAGGGCTAGGTTCAGTCCTTGGTTCATTTCTGGATTCAGTGGTGGGTTCAGTAATGGGTTGAGTCCTAAGTTAAGTTCTGGGTTCAGTCCTGGGTTCAGTCCTGGGTTAAGTGCTAGGTTCAATTCTGGGTTCAGTCCTTGGTTGAGTCCTGGGTTGAGTCCTGGGTTCAGGGCTGGGTTCGGTACAGGCGCTGTGGAGTTGAGCAAGAAGTTGCCTCCCTGCAGAGGGAGGCTGCTGGAGGCCAGAGAGCCGAGTAGGGAGAGGTTGGGTCCGTGGTTGCCATCGCTAATGGAAAGGGATAAAGGGAGCTGCGAGGCTAGTTGGCCGCTAGCCAGGGTCGAGCCAGCAGTTCCGTGATACTGGAGAGGAGCAGCAAGCAGGTTGTGTTCCTGTCCAGAGGCACCAATGGAGGACAAGGCAGACTGGTCAGGGGTGCTGGCTGCAGCAGCAGGTTCAGAGTTCACGCCTTGGTCGCACTGATCAGCTCGCCCTTCTTCCCTTTCGTCCTTCTTCTCTTCCTCACAAGAGGCTTCTGCCTTGGACGCTTTGTCGCTGCGCTTCTTTGTTTTCTTCCCAGACTTCTCTTTCTTTTCCACATCTTGGTCTTTTTCTTTTTTTCTTTTATCTCTACCCTTCTTTGGGCTGCCTCTCTCAGAGTGGCCCTGGTCAGATCTCCTTTTAGGGTGAACCTTGCTCTTCTTTAACGGGTTCAAGTTCAGTTTAACTTTTACCGCTCGACCAGGCTGGACTTTGGACTTGCCTTGCCTCGCCTCCTTCTCTCCCTCCTCCCTCACGTCTCCACCATGACCGTCCTTCAGCTCCAGTGTGGACCTCCTCAGATCAAATGTTACATTTCTAGCTTCTCTTCTCACCGGATCGGACCGGTTCGGATTGACAGGCTTGTCACTCCCTTCGTACTGAGAAGGGAACCTGCTAAATAGGGCGGAGTCTCTCATGTTGACGTAAGTGCCCTCTGGTGGTCTGTATGTCCTGTCACAGGTCCTGCAGTGTAAAGTCTTGTGTCTGTGGCCTTCCATGACTGTTGTGTAGACCTCTGCCACACCTCTGTGAGCCTTTAGCGTCTCTGGGGTTTGGCCAAAGTCTTGCCACGGATGAGAGTTTCTGACGCCGTGAGTGAGAAACTTGTCTGAATGAGCCGAGTTCAAGACCCCCTGCGGTCTCCCAAGACCGTTTCTTTCAAGCTCAGCCGTCATCCTTGCTCTCCTCTTCTCTGCGTCCCTCTCAGCATCCAACCCTGCCATTACTGAGTTGCTCCATCTCATCCGGTTTGGCCTCGTCCCTCCCTGGCCTCTGTCACTGCACTCTGGACACTGGAAACAGCCATCACTCTCGTCACCTTTGGACAGGAACTGCTGCCTGCCGTATTCCATCCTTGGATCTGGCGCCACCACTGCCCTGTTCCAGGCCATGTCAACATTTGTCCTCAAGAAAGAGTCTCTCTTCTTTTCGCCACCTTCTCGGTGATTTCCCATTGTGCGCTTTTCCTCCTCTTCCTCCTCTTGTTTCTGTTTATCGCCTTTGAGTTTCTTCCACTGAGACACTTTATAGCAGACCAGGACAACCAGCAGGGTCAAGCCAACACCACCTGCAGCACAGCAGGAAGAGCAAACTCATTTGTCTTGAGCATACATGGGCATGTGCCACACTCCAAATGCATTGCGATCACATCCAGTACAATCTATACAATTTTAATGGTAAAATTCTTGTTGTAAATGATCACGTCATGTTTTTACGGTTACTTTTATTTTGGTGCCGGATGTTGATGTCCGCTAGGCGGAAACAGTTCAGAGCGGCAACAGAGCGGAGAAACAGAGCAGAAGGATAAAGGAGTTTAAACTACTAATGGGCAAGGGCGCACACGGTAGGTTCCTTTCCTTTGTCCTGTACAACCTTTTTTTTTTTTTTTTTTTGCAGTGATACCGATTGCTGCTTTGCATTGGTGTGCATGACAATGTGCACTCGTGTTCCCTTTTTTTTTTTTTTTTAACTTTGAATAAATCATAACCGATGTTGTAAATGAATGAAACGAGTGATGAATTTTATATATGAATTTTATATTCGTGATTTATTTTGATTAAAGGTTGCTAATTATTATTATTGATTGATTTTTGATTTTTGAAAGAGAATTTTCTGTTTGTGTTTTAGTTTTCACGGTGTACAATGGTGCTTCATTGAACCGTTTAATAAAGTCACCTTTCTGACATCAGTTGGCCAGCGGTAGTTACACTTGTGATGTGGCAAAAGTGTCACATGAACATGAAATGCCACATGAGTGGAAACCTCCAGCGATATGCAAACACGTCCTGCATGGATGTCACTGCACCGCAGTTATTTGTCTCAGGAGTAGAATGACTTCCTCTAATGAAATAGGGTGTTGTACAGTTTACGACCACCGGGCTAGCAAGGGTGTTTATTCTTCGGATGCTGAGTCTTGTGTCGCTGTTTGGTCCAATGAGGTCAGATTGAGCTCTTCTGAGTAAAAAGCCCCTTCAACAACCATCTCATTGCATTTTGCTGGATTCTCACCAGTAAAGCAGATGACCGCGGCGAGCGCCAGATCTCGAGCGTATACCAGCGCGGTCACGCTCCCCGTCGCCTCGATCTGCACTGTGATGTTCTGGTTCGATGGGACACAGTTGGCCTCACTCAGCTCCAGCACTGTGCTTACAGCTGGGTTGTCTGCGCTCACACACACCATCCGCCGACCGTTGTAAAGGGTCTGAGAGGATAACATTGGTAATTACAATAAGGGAAGTTCATTGGGTGATCATTGGGTGAGGTTGAATCTACTTGCAGGTCTAGTTTTTGGACCTTGTCAGGATGTTGTATGTAGGTGGACAGGAAGGCAGCTAGTTGCACCAGCTGACAGGAGCAGTTCCACGAGTTCAGGTCCAGGTTGAGGTTCGACAGCCAGCTGAGGTAAGAAAAGGCTTCAGCGGGAGCAGAACCCAGACGGTTCCTGGACAGGTCCAGAGTCTGGAGGCTCACGAGGCCCCTGAAGCTGACGGCATGAGAAGTGACCATCAGACGCGTGAACATTTTGAAAGTCAGACTCAGGCAACAGACTTACTGACCTGTTTGTGCCCAGGTGTTGGATCAGGTTGTCTGACAGATCCAGGTTCTCCAGATATTTAAGGTCATTCAGGGGAAAGGAACCAGAATTCAAACTAGTGAGCAGGTTTCCTTCCAGTCTCAGACTCCGCAGTGCTTTACTGCCACTGAACCAGCCTCCTTTCATCTGCCAATCAATTCAGCATCAATTCAGACTTTCACATTCACAAACCAGCAAAGGCTGTTGAATGTATTGTAGCATGCCGTTCCTTGCAAAATGCGAATCCATGTTTATGAGCTAATCAAATTGTGTTTAATTTTATTATTTATATGAGGCTATTACGACCAACCATGCTGATGAGGTTGTGGCCCAGTGCGAGGACCTCCAGCTGGGTCAGATTGGTCAGCGCTCCCCCCTGCAGAGCCTGGTGCGTCAGGAAGTTGTGATCCAGCATTAAGGTGTGGAGGAAGGGCAGGTGTCTGAAGGACTGCTCACCCAGCACCGAGATGTGGTTATGACTCAGAGCTGAAATTGACACAGACATCGTAATTGTTAGTGTGGTGCAGGGTGCAAAGCAAAACAAACAAGCAAAACAAAATAGTCCATTTTCTCTCCTGCCTGTTGTTTAAGTTGTTTATCACTGTGAAAAAGCTGAGATGAATTGTGCAGAATATATATATATATATATGTATATATATATATATATATATATATATAGCATCGCGCGACGGCTTCACACGTTTACCCAGTGCACGATACATGATGCAGTCACTGACCTATAACTGTGATGTTGGTGAGATCAGACAGCGAAGCAGGTTGGACGCTGGTGATGGAACCTTCGGTTAGCATGAGAGCCTGGGTCGTATCTTGAGGGTCTGCTTAACACACACACACACACACACACACACACATCCATACAGTAGCAGTGTATTGGTAAACAGAATGAAAACAAATTAGATGCACTGCATGACAATAACATAAAAGACATTCACCGGGTGGTTAAGGCTAGAGTACTGGCAAGGCCGCAGTCAAGAATGATAAAGCAATGGGGGGGCCAATGAAAGGGCCTGGCAGAGCTTTGGAAGCACGTGTGTGTACATGTGTTACCAATAAAGTGAGTGAGTCGGTGACAGATGACGGCGCCTTGGGAGCAAACCACACAGGAGGCAGGACACGCTGGGACGGCAGACACTCTGATGACTGACAGCAGCAACATCAGCACACCGCCTGCATGTGAACAACATTCAAACATTTTCAAAACATCACTCCCTGCATTGTGGATCAGACTCCATATTGCCCAGACTGCCATGCCGAGTTCAGGCGTGGGTAGACTGTGGCCCGGGGGCCATTTGCGGCCCGTTAAGCTTTTCAATCCGCTTCGCCGAACTTGCAGAGATGATATTAATAGTGAGCGTTTTCAGAGCCATTTCAATAAAGAGCGAAACACCGTGGGGCTTCAAAGACACTGATGTCGTTGTAACTTTGCTTTGGTTTATTTTTCATGTCTTCTACACATCCCATGATATATTTTTTTCCTCCTATGAGGTGGCTCACCCAAAACACTCCAATCCATCTGCTGCTGCTGCTGCTCCGCTACCCCCCCCCACCCCTCCCGGCACATTTTATAACCCATTGTGGCCCAGCAGAACAGATCTTCTAAGCATCAGTTGTATCTTGAACAGTGTCCGTCCGCTGTGTGCTTCACTCACCGATCATGTTGTGTCACTCAAAAGGTGCCATGGTGATGAGTTTGCATCCCGTCCACACTTGTGAGACCAGATTCAGACGCTTCTCCGGCACACTCGTCATCACTGTTTGGGCCTATTGAGATGAAATTAACGCTATGAACTGCAATAATGTCAAACTCTATTCAGTACATTCCAACGCGGCGTGTTCTTTATCCAGCGCACGAGTAAATGCAGTAAACAGTCCCACCACCTCCATCTGGTTCTGATCCCCATCTGCATTTGCAACCATCAGTAATGACATCATCATCCCCAAACACACTCTCTTACAGATAAGTGTGCGTTTTTTTCCTCCCAGAAACACTGAACACAGCCGAGGGGCAATACATAAAAAAAACATTAATTCCTTTAGTTTACATGTTGCCCTTTATTGCTCACTGGTGAATCACCGTTGAGCCCAGTTAGTCGTTCCTTCCAGAGTTGCTAGGCGAACAAAACAGAGACACGATGGCAACAAGCCCGGCGTGTGTGTGTGTGTGTGTGTGTAGGACGCTGACAGGCAGGATGAAGCCTATCATGTTTCTGTTAAAGCTCTTTTAGTAATGGCCTTCCTTCTGTGAGGGTGAACTGTCCTCCTGGATGAACTGCTACATTGAGCCGCATGCTGATGATGTCATGAAATCCATGACAAATAAATGCACAGAGTGTGACAGACCTTGTGATCAGACTGTCTGTTTGTTTTGTTTTTTTTAATGCGGATTGAAGCCTTTCGTAAAGAGTGAAGAAGAGTTGTTGGTAAATATGTAATTCATTATTTCTAAAGCACTGCTGCGACATTACTACACCAGGCATCTAAGAACACAGTGACAGCTTCTGTTCATTGATTTTTAATTAATTTAATACAAAACATTCCCACTTATCCATGTAAATGATGGATTAAGGAGAAGGCTCACCTTAACTCTAATCCCAAATGTATGCAAGTATGTATATACAATCAATAAACACATTACGCATATGCTTACAAATCCAGTAACAACGCATTTATTACTGTTATGATGTGAACAGTACCTATTATATCTTTACAAACCACATTATTACAGTGTCACCAAAGAGTTTCACAATATTTTTTCCCAGCATGGTCGGCACCATGGCACAGACAAAAACCCGCTGTCAGTTTAGGAGCAAGTTTTTCACGAAATTGATTCATTTATCTCCAATCAGCGCTCGCCTAATATGGAAATCAGATGCGATCCTGTCTTTGTGTCGTTCAAGACATCAGCTTTGGTGGCTGTTCTGAAACCAATCCACGGCTCAACACTTTACAACACAGAATAATAAGCACCTGATTATCACCTGATATTTCCCTGTATCTATCTGCTAACTGCAAAGAGACCACAGGGTTTCTATATTTTAGGTGTGAGACACAATCATACACACACACACACACACACACACACACACACACACACATGTGAAATAGCCAGGTTGTCAAATGAAGAATAAAAACAGTGGCCAACACTCAGCTCTTATTCCTGTTTGCCCTGCATGTGACCAACATCTTCCTCCACTCTCTGAATCAAATGTTGAATTCATTTAATTAATGCAGCATAAATTGAATAAGTCAACTTTTGCTGGTCCGCAATTAATTCCAGTATTTTTACTTTTATGTGTATACACATAAAATTAAAAATACTGGAATTACATTCAGTACGTTTTTCATTTACGTCTCATGACAGCCTACTATTAGATTGATCCCGACACCTCAGGAATTTCTTCTATCCAATGGAAATGTGCCTTTTTGCAGAGAAAACATTTTACATTACAACGAACAGATCCACATGCACTGAATGTAAACACAGGTGGAGCCATGACAAACTACTTACGTCTTTCTCAGCTCCGTCCCTGCACTGCACTGCACAGCACAGCATGACACCTTCCACTGAGTAGCTCCATTAGAACAGTGTGCAGCTCTGCTGTTGGAGGTCAGAGCGCCATTCACTGGCTGCTGGCTTCTGGCTTCAGTTACCTGGCCATGACCCGAGCATGCTCAGTAGTGCCCACCGTCACCCGAGAGGGACCCCATCACCCAGCTATTAGATGAGCCTTTAACTTTGCCTCTCTAATTATCAACAGTAGGAGGAAAGAATTCACAAAGCTTTTTCCTTTTATTTCTTTTTAAACCAACTTTATTTTTGTTATCAGTTCACAGATGCTTTGAGAAAAATTACAGGTCATAAAGCTGATTTCCCCCCCACTGATAGTATGGTTGTGTTTGATGGAAACAGATGATGAACAGCCAAGAAGAACATTTTAACATCTATTTTATAAAAGCAGGAGTTCTCAATTAACTAAAATAATGTTTTAAACGTTCTAAATGTTTTTTTTAATTAAATCTATAAGGTGCATGTAAAACAAAAATCATCTCTTAAAGTGATTTCATGTGAACGTGCTTTAATGTATAACAGCGATTAGAAAGTTTTAGGAGTTTAACAGAAAAATCAATGATTTTAGTTGAAACCCGAAACCCAAAAACCCATAAAAACGTTCATTTGTCAGTAACCACCATGATTGTCCCAAAACCAATAACCTGAAGGCACTTGTGATTGAATCACATGGTCAGCACCATCTTCCCGGAGGCCCCGGAGGACTCGATGATGTCATGGTGGGCTTGTGGGGCCTTGTCCAGGGGGTACTGGGGGCCGACGACGGGCCGCAGCCACCCTGCTTCCATCCCAGAGAAGAGCAGCGCCGCACACTCCCTCCTCTCCTCCTGGAGCCGCAGCACAGCAGGACATCTGTCACTCACCCTTCCTGCTTCCTTCTACTGGTTTGCTTTTAGCATAATGGGAACTTTTTACCCCTTTACTGGATCTGCACACGGCAACATGTCAAACAACAACAACACTAAGTGTTTGAATAGAAAGGGCTCGTTACCGCTGTGGCAAAGTACAGGACCACTCCGACGGCAGTGCCCTCTTTGGTCATGAGGTCTCTGGGGTTGATCTCCACTGGAGCTCTGGAGCCCACGATCTGCAAGATCAAAGTAAAGCGCAGAGGGAAATTTAGGGAATCCAACCTTTGAGCCTATTTAAAGGTGCAGTGTGTACAAATTTCAAATTTCTGGACAGTTTAATAAGTATGTAATCGTTTTGGAACGCTCCAATGAAAAAATAAAAATAGAATATTTCCACGAAGGAATTATTATTGTCCTCTCCAATTGTTCCTAGATTATAGGAAACACGATACATATTTTGTTAAGTTACTTATAGAGCAGGGTAAAAAAATATACACTGAATTTTGCGATTAATTGCGAGTTAACTCAGGACACTAATGCGATTAATCACAATTAAAAATTTTAATCGACTGACAGCCCTGTTATATATATACGTGTGTGTGTGTGTGTGTGTGTGTGTGTGTGTGTGTGTGTGTGTGTGTGTGTGTGTGTGTGTGTGTAAACTGTTTGTTCTGAGGGTAGGAAAACCAAATCACTTTCATTGTACTGTGAGTATTCACTTATAGGCAGTATATGGAATAGAATAGACTAGAGCGCCTTTATTAATCCCACAGTGGGGAAATTTGCATCATTGCAGCAACTGTACAGTGCAAAAAAAGATGGAAAATTATAAACTTCTTCTTGCAGGATCTGATTGTTGTCGCACTCACCGCAACGCGTCCCCCGTAGCTCAACATCTGGAGGTCTTTACTCAGGTTGGCGTTGGCCAGCATCTCCACAATCACGTCGGCACCGTTGCCCTGCGTGGCTTCCTGGAACACGTACGCCAGTCACAGTCACACGGCAACAATTTGAAAGCGTGTCTGTGAGCTTTTTAAGGCAGCGAGGTAGTGTGTCTGTGTATGTGTGTGTGTACTGACCATGATTTTGTCCATGTAGCCTGCTTCTCTGTGATTGAAGGCCTGGTGAGCTCCATTGTTCAGAACCAGCTTCAATCCCTCGGCCGTCCCTGCTGTACCCAGCACCCTCAGGCCCAGAGCTCTGGACAACTGGCACGCTGCCACGCCAACCTACACACACACACACACACACATACACATACACACACACACACACACACACACACACACACACACACACACACACACACACACACACACACACACACACACACACACACACACACACACATTTTAAGGATATATAAATGGCAACTGGTAACCAAAGCAGAACCCAGGTAGATGGTGCATCACCCCTCCGCTGGCTCCATGGATGAGGATGGTCTCTCCTGGCTTGACGTGGGCTCTGCAATGCATCACCACACATACATCACCAACTTGCTAGTTAATGACGAGACTGGTGTTGTTTTTCTGAATACATTTACTTCCACAAACACATCAAACTATGTACTTTTGTGTTTCACACAAAACAAAATAATTAAGGAAAATGGAAATTCTTGTGTGTTTCCCTGAGTCAGTGTAAAGATACTGGCAGTCTTAAAAACACCAAACAAAGGGCCTGTATGGCAGCGGTGCAAACGGTGCATCAGGCTACACTCCTAAATATAATTTGCATATTTACATTAAATAAATCATTTTAATAAATCATTGCAATTGCTATTCATAACCAAAAATACTCTCAGCTTACTTGTGAACCAGAGCTCTGTAGGCAGTGAAGTAGGGGATCCCTAGAGCTGCTCCCTGGGTGAAGTCCAGAGCGTTGGGCAGCTTGTGTACACAATCATCTGCCGCCACGGCAAACTCGGCATAACCTCCGCTAACTGTGGCTGTGGTGAAGACGCGATCTCCAGCCTGCAAAACACAGGTGCACATTCACTAAGAAAAAGCAAAAAGCAAAAAAAACTTCATGTTCCTCACTAGACTGCAGCCTCTTGTCAGTGTTTTGGAATAAACTGCATGTGTTTTATGAAGTGTAGTTTAAATGTGTGACATCGACAATGTTGGTAATCAAAAATCTAACTTATAGTAATAGTTAACCAATTTATTACAGTTTAAAACAACTGATATAGTTTCAATGTGTTTCCTTGGTTAAGAATGCAGATAGCTGCCAATAATCCAACTCTTCATAGGATGTAAATATCTTGTTTTCTTTTTTTGCCCTACAAATATTTTATCATTTTTTATTGCCTAATTTCTTTTTAATTAATAGAATGTTCCACCTTATTTTGCACTATACTGTTGCTGTAATGTATGAATAAATTCCCCACTGTGGCATTAATAAAGGCCAACTCAGATGAAAGCAACTTATTCATCCATTGTTTATTGCGTCTGGTCTTGCAGTGTCTGGTCATGGACACAAACCTTCACTGAAGTGACCCCTTCTCCAACAGTTTCCACCATTCCAGCAACATCTCCACCCGGCGTGTACGGCAGCGTGGGCTTCCTAGCGTAGGTCCCCGCCCGGATGTAAGTCTCTACGGGGTTAACACCACAGGCATGGACACGAATCAGCACCTGAAATCAAGAAACAGCAGGTGGGTGACGGGAGAGGGAAGCAAAAGGTAACAGGAAACCCACACCGAGCACAAAACGAACTGGATCTTATAGCTAATAAATCTCAACATGTGGTAAACTGCCCATTGTGGCCTTTCACTTGACATAAAAACTGCACACATGCATTTTAAACAAGGTGTCAGGCTATTATTTTTCTGATATTTTGAGAAAATCCAATAATTGACGGGAACGTGTCCTCCTCCCTAACATTAGGGGGCGATGTGAGTCTTTTCAGCAGGTTAATTGCCGGTTAAACTCTTAATCTCCAATCGGAGCTCTCCAACTTTGCATTTAGACGCGTTTACATGCACTTCATTTGTCCAGTCATGGTCAGACGAAGGCAATAATTTGTTTTTCTCGAGTGTCATGTCAATGTTGTGACTGTGAGCTACGATCATGACGCTGATGGACTTGAGCAAGTGGGTCGTCGGCTCGTAGCGGCCTGGAGGCCAACAATGACTCAGCAAGAGAGTTTCATTTGAATGGGCGCGGCTGTTACTAGGGAACAATCAGAGGCAGATTGACTGTGGACACAAAGAGCAGCACTGACCAACGTTAATATGAGATTGCATGGTAGCAGCCACCCATTGGTGTGTGAATGTGTACATGAATGGGTGAGGCCTTGGTAAAGCGCTTTGGGGTACCATGAAGGTGCTGGAAAAGCGCTGTGTAAGTGCAGTCCATTTACCATTAAGCTTAGAATCAGGTATACAGAGTTGATCTATAAAAATAAATATCATATACTTTGTATGGTAGTGCATGATTTATAACATACATCAACCATAACATTTTTATTAGAATTGCAATTTCATTATTATCATTATGACATAATAGTGTGTGCTTTGACATGCTGTTTAATACTGGTACGTCAGCACTTCTAGGTTTTCTTTACAATGTTTTGCTTATGGAAAGTAATTCACTGAATATTCCTGGGGAAAAAAGTAAAATAAAAAGTGTAGTTATAAAAAAAAAAAAAAGTGTAGCAGTTCAAGCTGAATACAACTAAACTGATTATGAAGTCAATTGTTTCAAATGAAACAATTGACTTCAATTGTATTAAACGTACTAAGTGATATATTAGCGGAAGAGAAGTCTAAAGCCTTCCTTATTAGTAACTGATTTCTTCTTGTTGTTTATTGACTTACTTGCACTTTTGCTGTCTGTGACGCAAGCGAAAAAAGACAGGGACTGTGTTCAGTGCTGTCAACACAACCCGAGTATTACAGCGGTTATGATCAAAATCTGTCTGTCATTTCCACCCGGAAATGCTGATGCGCAGTCTACCTTTTTATTTTCTGCGCAGTATGAGCGGTCAATGCTCAAACGAGTTGTCCTGCAACACAACAGTGTAACTTTCGGAATGTAAAACACCTGTCTGCTGCTGCGCTGCAAGGCGAAAAACAAGCATAAGTGAAGGAGAAACACCCAAACGATAGATATAGTCCCAAGTGTTCTGTCGATTTGTACTATTATGGGATGGAGGGTAGCACATTTTCATTTTTATCAAGGCTAGGGTTTGGTTTAAAGTTAGGATCAGGTCTTTGGGGTTTGGTAAAGGTCAGGCTTCGTTTAAAGCAGCAAAGGTCAGAGCACTGTCGCGCCATTAGCCCTGCAGTGGTGTCCAGTCACACCGGACAAGGTGACAGCTGCCGGGTCTGACCACCTGTGGGTCTTACCTGTCTGTGTCCAGGTTCCGGAACAGCGACGTCTGAGCAGAGTTTGAGCACTGACGGACCTCCAAACTCACTGACTCGAATGGCTCTCATCAGCTTGCCGGCCGACATGTCTGCAGTGCACTGATAGAAATGTAATTAACGGAGGCGATTTCAAACTTCACTAACCCGAGTATCTGCAGAGTGGAAATGCCGAAGAAGCCCCAAGTGCAACTCAAGTTGCTCCAGACAGATTTGCAAAAGTTGAAGTGCGCCCCCTCTAGCTGCCCCGGGGAAGGACAACTGTCATGGTCCGTTGGGAGCTGAAGTTTCGGGGATGTGTCAGACAGTCACGGACCGTTACAAGCTGGAGTTGTCAGTGCACATTACTTCGGAGTTTGCGGCTAACTCCGCTTATTTCCTGGTTACGTCACATTTACAATCTACGGATTCCGAGTTTGGACATAATTAGACCTATACGTTTGGTCCGTTTGGCGAGAGAACACATACTTTCCAATATTTAGTTTTAGCTATAATACTGTTGTAGTTCAAGCTCCAAAGTTTGAGGCCAGCCCCAACTCAATGATGATGATAATTGATATGATAAGTCTTTATTTTACACATGTAGTTCACAAGATAGTTTTAATTGAGGCATTACAATTACAAACACGAAATAAGCTTACATTCTTTGCAATTATTTACACTAAATCACATGTAGTACATATCAGGCCAAAATAATCAGAAATACAAAAAGTCTGATTAAGTTAATACTAATAATATGTGTAATTCGTCAAGTAAATAAATAAATAAACTACATTAGTTTAAAATGTTTTCAGCAGTTAAAGCTTTGTGACAATTAAATTAAGTTTCTGTTACTCTAAAATATATCTATGTAGATACATTTCTCTTCGATCTAAATGAATAAATAAAAATAAAGCTGTTCTTCCCTTTTTTAATCCACATATTAACTCGTTTGTTTAATGGTACAATCATGTTTTCAGACAAAAAGAAATTATGAAACGAGATAATAATCAGTATAAGTGGTAATAGAAAAATACCAACAAAAAAATAAGTAACTTTTAATAAATAACGTTTATTTTGAAAAGTCTATTTACATCCTGTTACGTCACATGAGCTACGGCAACACTACTTGGACATATCTTGTCACAGACACGCTCTTCGGTAACCACTGTTTGGTTCCTCACAAACACTTTTTTATGTATTTGTATACGTATTTTACAATGGCACAAAATATTAATTTAAACTGCTTCATTTGTGACTTCAGTAAGTTATAGTTGCGTTTCTCGTCATGCCTGTTTCTCTCATAAACAGGTGTTTACACAAGTGGACGTTCTGTACGTCGGTACGGTCAATTCGTTCATTTATTGTTTTCCCTTAACGTAATATTTTGAAAATTGGCACCGCAGTTCGGCACTCGGCATAGAGCAAATTTCGGCAGCAATCTCCGATCGTGGGGGTAGCTGTTGATTTCGATAGTTATGTAGCCACTAGCAGTAGCAAGCTAAACAGACATCAAATCATGCGCAAGAACATCTCCCCCCCCCCCCCCCCCCTTAGGCGAATGCATGTGCTTGAACTCGCAGAGTGGCATTTATCGCAGTTACTAAGTAGTCTTGATAACCTTGAGCCAATCACTTGTATGTAGGACCGAGAAGAGGAGCGAAGGAAGGAGCGACACGTGGAATAAGGAACAGAAATCAGCAGCGGTGATTCTCCTCGGCTCCATCGCCGTCCTACCGGATCTCAGATGCTGAGACTTCCAGCCTCAGACCAGCCAGGTGACACCTTCAACACTTCCGCCCGCCCGCCGCCTGAGTTCACAATCAAATGGCAGCGAGGAGCAGATACCTGCTGCAGAGAGTGTGGAGAGGACTCGGAGCTCGCAGAGATCTTCACCGCAGCGTGTCCTTCACTCCGACCGCAAGCCAAGGACGAGCTCTCACCAGTCCAGTGAGCCGCTCCCACGGCACTCAACCTGCTGTAGGGGTTCACAACGCAGGTAAAATGACGCCCCAGTGCGAAAAATAGTCTTCGTTCGATGTTTTATTTTGCAGTCTATTACCTTTTCCTGGAGTATTACCGCCACCAAATGAATCTGCTGAGACAGAGCAGACTTGCAGCAATAAAACACATTTGTGTTTGACCTGCCTTTAAATTCAAAAGCCCATTTAAAAATGACATCTTGGAACTAGGCATGGGCAAACTACGGCCCGGGGGCCAAATGCGGACCGTTAAGTTTTGTTTTTATTCCGGCTCGCCGAACTTGAAGAAATGTTATTAATAGTCAGTGAGTAGTAAAATAGCCGTATTTCATCAGTTTTTCCATTGTTTTATGAGTCATTTCAATAAAGAGCGAAACACAGTGGGCCTTCGGAGACACTGAATTTGTTGTTACTTTGCTTTTCTTCATTTTCAATTGACATTTAAACACATTTTTTCTCCATACCCCATGATATATTGTTTTCCTCCTATGAGGTGGCTCACCAAAACACTCCATCCACCTGCTGCTGCTCCGCTACCCCCCCTCTCTGGCATATTTTAGAGCTCATTGTGGCCCCACCAGTCAAACATTTGCCCAGCCCGTTCTCCAGGGTGTAGCACCACCTTCGCCCCAAGACAGCTGGGATAGGTGCCAGCAGTGGAGCTGTAGAAGCAGTAATAGATAACCAATGAGTGAATGGGCCATCTTTATGCATTCAAATAAAATAATAAAAAATAATTAAAGCGGTCTGTGGCAACCCTAACACAAAATAATGGTGAAGTGTTCTACTGTCATGATAGAGCAGCATGAAGTTCTTTGTAGATGAATGTAGACGACATCAGAGGAATTGATGAGGAATTCTCATAGCAGCCTTGTTTCCTGCCTCAGGTCCCAGCAGCCTGTCGCTCAGGAGTCACACCTGCGGAGAGCTCAGACCGCACCATGTGGGAGAGAGGGTCACTTTGTGCGGTTGGGTCCAGTACCTCAGGTATTCCTCATGACTGTTGTCTTCACATTGACATGATACGGTAGATACTTCAAGATGAAGTTGTGTGTTGTTTTTTTTTTTTACATATGTTAAAAACAATCTGTGTAGGTCATTGAATCCTGTTGCCTTCTGTTGACAGGCATCTGCTGTTGTTTTGTAATGATGATTTTCTGCACAATTAAATAGAAAACACCGCCGTCTCTCCTGCAGTTAAAGTTGTGAATGTGTGAATGTTGCTTATTTTAGTTAACATGGCCGGTCTCATGCTAAACCTTTGACTGACTCCCAACAGGCAGGACCTTTTTGTCATCCTGCGAGACTTCAGCGGCTTGACACAAGTTCTCATCCCTCAGGAGGAGGTGAGGATGACGAGGGGAGCAATCAGAGAGTGACTTCACTGCTCAGCTACTTTCACATTGTCTCTGAATTCGCTCTTTGCTGTGTGCAATGCTACAGACGAGAGACTGACAGCCTGGATGTATTCATCCATCTTTTATACCAACTTCCTTCTGCACTCATTGTCGCTGGGGGTTCCTGGAGGCTAAAAATGTTTTAATATTTTTTTAATGCAGTGTCTAATAAGCTCCAGAATCTACT
Source organism: Nelusetta ayraudi (assembly GCF_046127955.1). NCBI lineage: Eukaryota > Metazoa > Chordata > Actinopteri > Tetraodontiformes > Monacanthidae > Nelusetta > Nelusetta ayraudi. The sequence goes on from NW_027466083.1 coordinate 521,916, forward strand.
GCTGTGCTTTTGGTATAAATGTACATCACTGTGTGATCAGATTTGACCCCAGTTTCCCTGTGTTTGAAGTCTGCCAGTAGTTTGAAAGCGGCACTGTGCAGCCTCACGGTGGAGTCAGTCATCCAGGTGACTGGAAAAGTCAGACCACGGCCAGAGGGGCAGGACAACAAGGTCTGAACAACTGTTGTTGCAAATATTGTGTTCGATAATGAGCGTCTTAAAAAGTGAAGACTTTTTTATCATATGCGTCGGCCCTCTTAGTTTCTCTCCATATTTTTATGTGATGGAGTGGATATATTGAGGAAATAGCCTGAAAAGTCTAAAGATTTATCAGCTAAAGCCAGTCTGTGCTTTCACTCCTCAGTGTTGAATTGCTTAGCAGGTGTGATTTAAAATTGTCATTTACTCTCTAAATGCTGAGAACAGTGCTAAAGCTTGTGTAGGACAAGCAAAACTATTCAACAGGCTCGGCTCCCACGTTAGGGTTCAGACTCACGCTGCCTCGGTGATAGCAGAATATCTCAACCTGCTCAACCAGATGGAAATACAAGTCCCTCATCAGCCCATGTTAGCCTAGAGACTTACTAATGATGAGGTTTCATCACTTTAACAGTCTAACAAGATTTATTTCTAAAACATTTGCTAACTTCTGCAGCGTCTGATCACTTATTCCATGCACTCACTCCTCTCTTTCTCTTGTGTGGATGTCAACAGGAGATGCCGACAGGGGAAGTAGAAGTCCTCGCCGAGAGTGTGGAAGTTTTCAACTTGTGCCGAAAGCTGCCCTTTGAAATCAAAGATTTTGTCAAAGTAAGTCAAATGCCTGTGTTTATTACCACGTGTCTTGTTTGCCTGAGGCCCTGAATGGTTGTGGTTTTCACTTTGGTCAAACAGAAATCTGAGTTGCTGCGGATGCAATATCGCTACCTGGACTTGAGGTCCCCCCACATGCAGAAGAGCCTCAGGCTGAGGTCTGAGCTGGTGATGAAGATGAGAGAATACCTGTGTAATGTGCATGGTATGTATGGCTCCTCCTCTTTGCCACATCTATGCCAGCGCATGACTGACCATCATTGTTATAACATTCACAGTATCTCTGTTTAATGTGAAAATAGCCTGTGAGTCATTTGTGCTGCTTTCTTTCTGCTCATCTGCAGGTTTTGTGGATGTGGAAACTCCAACCTTGTTTAAAAGGACGCCCGGGGTAAGCTTGTGCTTTATATAACAATAAAAGTCGGCTAAATTGAGAGTCCACTGTGGCTGTTTTTTTCAGTCAGACACCTTTGATGTTTGTTCCTCCTCATTTCAGGGAGCCAAAGAATTTGTGGTTCCGTCCCGAGAGCCAGGACGCTTTTATTCTCTCCCCCAGAGTCCACAGCAGTTCAAGCAGCTTCTCATGGTGGCTGGTATAGACAGGTGGGCATTGTGTAGACTGTTGTGTGCCCTGATGATTAACATTTGGTGGACGTTTTATTTCTCTTCAATTGCTGTCTTCACATGGACTTCAGTGTCCTTGTCATGGTCCTCATACTGGTTTTGATTGTATTTTAAATACATTTGAGTGCACACAGAGAACCCTGTGAGTAACTTCCCGGTGTGCATGATAAAGTGTCCAAATATGACATGTATTTTTGCATGGACCCATGTTGATCGGTTCCTGTTGAACAGACATCACAATTTTGAAAGCTTAAAAACAAACATCTGCCTGTGTTGCCTATTGAGGGCAGAGCACTGTGAAAAGTAGAAAAGCTTTAAAGGTTGTGATTATGAAATGTAACATTGATTAGTGATATTGTGTCATATCCATATTATCAGGCGACTGAAAAGCATGACTTGTGTGAATGAGGATCTGCAGTCACCTCGTGATTAGAGAGATACTGTATCGTTACATCACCTGCAAAAGTGTTTTATTATTAGATTGCCATGTTTGGTAATTCATTTCTGGTCTACTGGTTTACATTTCTAAATATTGTTGTTAATCCTCCATACAAGTTTTGTAATGATGGATTTTATTTTGTCTTGTTTTTTTGATTTTTTTTATTCTCAAGAGAGCATTGAACGTCATCATTCAGCACCTATTTTGTTGGAGCTCCCAACTGGCACTATAACAGTGTAGGAAGCTACAAAGTAGATGGAAATGTGTACTGTAAGCAGTGCCTTATCTAAAAACCATGTGAAATGCAAAAACGTATATTAGGCTGAGACAGGGATTTGTGCCAAGCCTGAGACTGACTCAGGCTGACTGTTATGCAGCAGTGGTTCACTGCTGTGGCCTCTGCTTTGTCTGAAACTCTGGCAGGTACTTCCAGGTGGCCCGTTGCTACAGAGATGAAGGCTCCAAACCAGACCGACAGCCCGAGTTTACACAGGTGAGACCATGTCAACTACTAACTGACACTAAGATAGACTCTAATTCTATCCATCTATCTGTCTATCTCTCTGTTTCTATCTATCTATCTATCTATCTATCTATCTATCTATCTATCTATCTATCTATTTATCTGTCTGTCTGTCTGTCTGTCTGTCTGTCTGTCTGTCTGTCTGTCAGTCTATCTCTCTGTATCTATCTATCTATCTATCTATCTATCTATCTATCTATTTATCTGTCTGTCTGTCTGTCTGTCTGTCAGTCTATCTCTCTGTATCTATCTATCTATCTATCTATCTGTCTGTCTATCTGTCTGTCTGTCTGTCTGTCTGTCTGTTCTTGCAACATAAGATAAAGAACATTCTACCTTGCTTTTCTCCATGGTTGCAAACATAAATAACATGTGTTTGTGCCTTTTGAGTGAATAACCGTCTGTGGTTCGTTCTTCACACTGTAGCTCCATTTCTCAGTTTCGCCTCCACACACACATCAGTGGTATTTGAATTAATTGTAACATCCTATGAGATGGGGGCCCTTCACAGTTTTCAGCATGGTTCCATGTTTGGAAAGGATTTACTAGATCACAAATCAGGAAATGTCAAAGCCTCATTCGCTCCATGTGCCGACCTGCTGTCCATGCACATTACTGCAGCCTCATGCTTGTCCTGTCCTCCGATCCCCTCCAGGTAGACATAGAGATGTCTTTTGTGGACAAGGCCGGCATCATGTCCTTGGTGGAGGGTTTGATTCAACACTCCTGGCCGGCGGAGAAAGGCTCCGTCACTGCTCCGTTCCCAACCATGACGTACGAGCGGGCCATGAGGGACTACGGCGTGGACAAGCCTGACACCAGGTTTGATATGAAGGTGGGTAACTGGATCAGGAAGGCTGTGTGTCTGCCGTCACATACCTACACATAGCTAGTGTATCGTCTCCAAAGTGCCACAACTCACCTTAAAAAAACATAGGTGTCAAACTCTGGCCAGTGTCATTATATTTGGCCCATGAGGCAATGAGACATGAAATAACCACGTAGTGGGTAAATACAAATTGTGTTGCATCAATGTCGTTCTCTAATCAGCTGCCAATTCTTTGAAATTCCTTGAATATTTGAGTCAATGTACAGAGACACAATTTGAGATCAACTGCATCTTCTGTCCCTGTGTTGTTTTATTGGCCAAAGTCATTCTGTTGCTGTCATCTAAATCTAAATCTTCTTTCGTCTCACCCACCGGTCCTTCCAGCTCATGGACCTCGGTGAGGTTTTCTTATCCACAGATATTGAATTCCTCAAACGAGCTCTAACTCAGCCGGAGGGTTCAGTCCAGGCCATCTGTGTCCCTGGAGGAGCGGTGGGAAAAATCTTTGATGTCTCTGTGATTTTGCCACGGTTTACCTTTGTATTCTTGTCTAAGCTGTTGTGATTTCCACAGAAACTGTTTAGTGGGAAAGAGTTGGATCAGTTGAAATCCACAGCGAAGACTCAGTTTGGACAGGTAGGTTCAGGATCTTTGCTTTTTTTTTTTAAATTTCATCATGGTCTCAACTTTTCACCATTTTGTCACGCGAGGTTTTTTCTGACACTACTTGATTTAAAATAATAATTCAAAAAAAGACTCAAAGCTGGCTGATGCTGAAGTTTTTAGGCATGTCTGGACTAATTATTTAGTTAAAATGAAAAACTACATTTTCTGATTAAATCACGATTTTTCACTACATTTCGTTCTTTCAAAGCTTTAGTTTTGCAGAGAAACTTTTTTTTTTTTTTTTTTGGGGTGGCGTAAGATAACAAAAACAAAAGTTTCAGTATGTTTTTCACCACTTGGCAGCATAGCGAGTAAACCAAAACTTCGCCAACACTCTGTCCCCTCATTGGGCTCTTGTGCGAAGCAACCGCTGGCCGAGCAAGGAAGGTGTTGATTGATGAAAAAAAGTAAATGGTGCCGCAAGTGTGTGAATGTCAAGCGAACGAGCTGGATTTGCTTATCGAAAATGATGCTAGATTTAACCCTACACCCGAAGGGCCGCCTTTGGTTATTATCACTCTGTCGTGTTTTCAAGGGGGACCGCTATCAGTGACGGACCTGCCAACACAGAACATATAGAGCTTCACATACTAGATTTTGATTAGCTTGTCTGACAATGATAAAAAAAAAAATAAATAAATAAAAATGGCGTGTTTCCCCTTTCACTTGGTCATGTATTTAGACCGGAGAAGAACTTGAGACGCAAGTTATCTGTCATTTGTCACATCTTATCATCCATCATTTTCACATTCCTCATCACGTCTCTCCCGTGCTCGTCTCAAGGAACTGAGCACCGTGCTGGTGAAGGCCGACGGGACGCTGAAGTCTCCTCTGAAAAAGCTGCTGTCTGTCACAGCCCAAGAAGAGCTGCTTCACAAGACTGGAGCCAAAGCGGGAGACCTGCTGCTGATAGCAGCGTCTTCCCTCCAAGCTGTGGTAAGAGAGCATCATCAAACCTGGTGCGCAAAAGACAGGAAGTTGGCCACATCCTGTTCTCTCACTCTGCCCCTACAATTTGCAGCGCCCTCTGCTGGGTCATCTTCGTCTGCAGTGTGCAGAGCTGCTGGAGTCTCACGGCGTCGCGCTCCGGGATCCCTCTGCTTTTCACTTCCTCTGGGTTGTGGACTTCCCTCTCTTTTTGCCCCGAGAGGAGGAGCCAGAGGAGCTTGAGTCGGCTCATCATCCCTTCACTGCCGCGCTGCCTGAGGACGCACACTTGCTCTACACGCAGCCGCACAAGGTAGCCACGTTCACTCAGAGGCTGTTTTATCCGGCATCGCATTAGTATGCTTGGCTGCCAGATTTGGAACAAGGAATCATATCACATTCGAGTGTAGCACTGGGTAACTGACCAAATTGGGATTATTATGGGGATTTTGTCCTAAAATTCCATCTCCTAATTTACAAAGAAGAAAACTAGGAATCTAGGAAAGACAATGGATGCTGCTAATATTCAGCCCCCTCCATTCTCAATAGTATATCTAAGGCGCCCTATTATGGCCATGCCCAGATTTAATAAATTCATTTCGGTGGTGTACTTCCTGCAATTAACAAGGTTTTCTTTGTCAAAACCTCTACAGGCCTCACAAAAAAAGCATTTCTCTCACTCCTGAAGAGTGAAGATGAGAATTCTCATATTCTAGGGAGTAGATTGAACTTCAGGCCTGTAATTGTCGTTCCCAGGTACGTGGTCAACATTATGACCTGGTGCTAAATGGCTGTGAGATTGGCGGCGGCTCCATTCGTATTCACAAGGCATCGGAGCAGCTTTACGTCTTGAAGAACATCCTGAAGGTGAGTCGTTTGATTATTGCCGTACTTTTAGAATAAAGATTGGGATTGTCCTAAATGTGTCTATCTGTGTGCTACAGGAGGATCCGAGTCTTCTGTCCCACTTACTTGAAGCTCTGGACTCAGGCGCACCACCACATGGAGGCATTGCACTTGGTAATGTTGCTGAAGAAGTAGTCTTAACATTTTACAGTATTTGGTCTGGTGACAGATCATTATGGGAATTAAATAAATGCAAAATGTGTAAATGTGCCATATCCGTCTGCTCATGAACTTCGAGGACTTGAAAAAAAACAACAACACTTATTTTATAATGTACACAAAACTCTATGCATTATACCACTGGTATTATATAAAGAGTAAAAAATAAAATTAAATCACCATTTCCAGTTCCAGTCTCTTGCATGACTGTTAAACTGAGTAGTTCAACTATTTTGTGGACTAAAGAGGTAATCATAGTGGATTTATAAAAATTGATTGTAGCATTTTCATTATTTTAAATAAGCAGCAGTTGTAAGGAGGCCAAAACTGCCAATAATGAAATGTAAAGTTTATGGTGTTCAAGATGAAAATTGTCTACTATTTAATTTTTTTTGCAGGTTTGGACCGTCTGGTCTCCATTATGGTCGGGGCACCAAGCATCCGTGATGTCATTGCCTTCCCCAAGTCATTTCGAGGTCATGACCTCATGAGCTGCGCCCCTGACTTGGTATCTGAGGAGGAGCTGAAGCCTTATCATATCACTGTGAAATGGCCAGCTGAGTGAGGTGAAAGAGATCAAGAATGGAAGCGTGGAAGAAACTAATTCAATAGGGAATCATGGCGCAGATAGCGGTTTACATATATATATATATATATTTTTTTTTTTTAAATGTGCAAGAGAATGAAGGGCTTGAGGACAAGGAAAAGAGATGATCAGACATCACAGAAATCAAAACTGTATCAGAACAGAGGGAAATAACAATAAATTAAATAATAATGGATTTATATTGTATTTATATTTATAAAGCACCCAAAGCGCTCACACTGCTGGTGTGTAGCCACAGCTGCCCTGGGGACAAACTGAGGGAATCATGACTGCAGGTCTACACCAAACGACTCCTCTGATCACATTCATAAGAGGCAATGTGGGTCAAGTGTCTTGCCCAAGGACACAACAACAGAGCTTAGGATGGAGCATGATTGCTCAGCCTGTTTCTGTGCACAAGGCAACATTTAACAGTTGGAGATATTGTATTTGGTAAGGACCAATACGTTATAATTCTTCTTTCATGAGACATTGTTTTCCATCCATGAACAAAGTAAGTAAGTTGCCTTGCTTATGTTGCTTTAAAACTACAACTTTTTTATATGTCGGACTGCATTTGACAATATTGAGAATAAATGCAAGAGAAACCCATTTTAACATGTCACTGGTTTGAAAGCAAATGTGCACATTACATTGTACATTTACCTGCACTGTAAATGTACTACAGTACATATGGCATGGTGATTCACATTTAGATCTCTTCATTCTTAGGCCTGATACAAGATCAGTCTGCCTGACTCACTTTTGACCTTTCTTTGCTGGGGGGCAAAAACAGTTTTTTCTTTCCCTTCTTTGAAAAATAAAAAATAAAACAAATGAAAAAAATACATAGTTAGGTAGATATACTATTCAACTGAAAATGAGAGAATTTGCCAGATAATACAAATTAATCCATTTAATATAATTTAAATGTCTCCTGCCAGCTGATAAAAACTTGAATGTCAAAAATTCCCTCAAAACTCTTAAATGAATGGGTAACAACCGTGTGACTAAATAAAAGCCGCAAAATATCACAACTTAACCTGACCTTTCTGTAAATCTACACCATATTTGATGTTTTCAAATGCATCCTTATAATATTTGTTATTACTTAGCATGTCACATACAAAATTAAGTGTTTTATAGCATTATTTATTTAGTTATCTCGCTAGCTATCGCCACAAAACCACCTCCCTCTGTTCCTCACACTGGTGACGTCACCACTGCCGACCCGGAAGAAGTCAAAGTGGTCCGTATGCTCTACTGCTATATGTATGCGTATCGTTGGCTAGAATTTTTTTTTTTTTTTTTTTTGACTGAACAGAGAATTGATTGTTCTGCTTGAACTCCAACACCAACGACTGACGGCGGAATCAGGTCCGTGGTCCGTGTGCAAGACTGGCGAAATGTCGCTACTGACAACACAGCTCGTCGCTCATTCGGTGAAATTATTTTCTCGGCCGGCTGTTTAACGTCTCGCGAACTGCTGGAATTAGCTGTCGCTTCAGTTCGCAGTCTACCTGCGGCTATTTGCTCGTAAACCGTCGATATAATTAGCCGACGCGCGAAGGCACAAGCGTGAATAAGCGGCATGTGGGTGTGCTGAGGCTGCGGTCGTAGTTGGGAGCCACGTCACTTCGGCCAGCTCCGTTGGTCCCGCCGCGTCTCCACGTCGTGAGCACCGCGCTGTCCTCGTTTTCACCGCTGAGAGTATTTTCTCTGAAATAATGGCTCCGATGGGCATTCGGCTGTCTCCGCTCGGCGTGGCCGTGTTCTGCCTCCTTGGAGTCGGCGTTATCTACCACCTGTACTCGGGAGTGATCTCCAACCGCCTGGCTGCCTTCAGGTAAGACGGCTGCAAGTCGCGTATACATGCATACATACATACATACATACCAGTCAAAAGTTTGGACACACCGGTGTCTTCTTTATCTTAACTACTTTCTACACCAGGCTGGGCAAACTTTCTGACTGGTGGGCCTCAAGGGGTTCTAAAATGTGTGTGTGTGTGTGTGGGGGGGGGGGGGGGGGGGGAGCAGCAGCAGATGGATGGAATGTTTTGGTGACCCACCTCATACACTGTCGATACACAGTGAAGACATCAAATATTGGAGAAGATATGTGGATTAATTTGGTAAAAATACCTCAATATGTTATGTTCTATATATTTTATATGAAGGGTGTCTATTCTAGATCGTTAAGCTCAACTTACTTCACACTTGTTTGTTGAATACATATTCCATATGTGTTCATTCATAGTTTTGATGAATGCCTTTATTGACAATGTACGACGTAAATAGTCATGAAAATGAAAGAAGAAACACATTAAATCAGAACTATGCGTCCAACCTTTTTGACTGGTAGTATACATACTCACATACGTACGTGCATACCACATATCCAATGTTTGATTTCCTAATAATTCCCATTGGCAATGAGAATCCAGTCTCTTACTTTTTCGCACTCCCAGCTCCAACAAATTCTCCTGCATTTTTTTTTCAGAGTTCTCCTGAGCTTGGCTTTGAGTCTGGTCCATCTCTTTTCATATGAGTCAACCAACACTGTTCTTGATTTTAAGATCTTATGTAAGCACTGAGTGTGGGCTACCCTGCCTTCACCCCTAAGACAGCAGGGGTTCGGCTCCAGCAACACGTCCGTGTCCCTGAATGCATGAGAAAGCAGGTGTTGAAGATGAATGGAAGTTGACCCTTTCAAGTAGATCCACTGGTAGCGTCTCCTGAAAAAGGGGAGCAGAAAAGGGGTCATCTATGGGTTTGCAGATTCGTGACTGACACATTCTTGTTTTGTTGTGCAGACAGAGGAAGTCTGTGGATCTGAGAGAGCTGCTGGCCGTCGCTGTGGAGGCAGCGGTGCTCGGTGGGAAAGAGGTAAAAAAAACAACAACAACACTTCCAGCTGCGTGAACTGGTATCCAGTTTATAATTTTGGATGAGAAATCCATCTCTACTGCTTCACTATGAACAATAAACTGTCTGCGCTCGTACACGTACAGATGGATACGAAGGTGTGATGTGAGTTGCTTCCTTCACCTCCAGGTGAAGACGGTGCGAGAAGAAAACGGCTTGCAGGAGACGATAAAGAGCAAGACCAAGGAGGGAGCCGACGAGCCTCTCACCATGGGTGACCTCAAGTCTCACAGAAAGATGTTCAACCTCATCAAGAACACTTTCCCCCAAGTCACCGTGAGTTCTATCGGCAGTTTGCGGTTGGCCGTCGCCTCCTGCTTCCCATTCCTGTGCCCACGCCCAACTTCATACAAGTCAAACTGGAAAAACCAGACACTGAAATGTGTTGCTTGGGGAGGGACGGGCAAGAGACTGAAGGATTATGCCTGGCATAAGCCAGCCAATGAGCTGGTCCTGTGGGTCACTGTGCATGTGTGTGTTGACAGGTAAACAGTGAGGAACATGACAAGGAGGAGGACAAGATCACTTGGAGCCAGAACATTCCCGCTGACATACTGAATAAGATAGAAGGGAGCAAGCTCGTTCCGGTGGATAGCGTCACCGTGTGGATCGACCCACTGGATGCCACGAAGGAATACACAGGTGTGCATGTCGTCATCTTCCAGTGTTGGCCCAAGGAAACCCTGGAGTCACAGTGGTTTGCTGGGAATCCAGGGTTTGGGAATCCAGTACGTGACCAATTGTGCTCGTGAATGGCGTGTAGGACACACCCACCTCGTCGAGCACGTTCTGTACGCAGAAGTGTTGACGGCAAGACGGGAGTGTTACAAATATGGGGAACACTTTTGATAACGGCACACTTTTAGCATCAACAAATTATTTGCAAATATTTTATTTATCATTTATAAATCATTGTTTCTACATTGCACATTACTTGTGTGTTCATTGTATATGCATACCGTAGAAACAATGGATTATGGGTAAAATAGGCTATTTACATCCTCAATCCATCATTTATAGTAGTATTAAGTAGTATTATAGTCGCAATATTAGTAGTATTAATGCCTGTGTTAATACCTGTACTTATACATCAAGGAACCAAAACCTTAATAGCTGCTAAAAGTGTGTACTTGTACCAAGTGTTCTCAAGAAATCTTTGTTTGCTCCTTCACAGTCTTCTTACTAACTGTTAGGACACTGAGAGGGACTGTGCCTGGGCGTGTAGATTAAAGGGAAACAGGAATGCAACACGCCCAATTAGGTCCATGCACTGTCATTGTAAGAAGCACAACTGTACAACATCAGTGTAGCTGAATACACTCCAGTCTTCTTCGTCATCAGTTGTCTCATGTGTGCACAGTGTCAGTCGATGTTCATGTGATGACTGACAGGCCTGGAACATCTACGTTTTTTCTACACACAAATTTACTACATTTATTATTTTTTTTCTTGTTTCTTGTTTTAAATCTTGTTTAAAAGGAAAAAAAAAATCATCATTTTTAAACATGTCCATATCTTTGAAATTGAAAAGTCAATGTACTTCTTTACACACATTGGAGCTAAAAACTTAACATATTGAAGAAGAAAATGTTGAGTTCACTTTATATTGAATGTTGACAAGTGCAAGTTGTCCAGTCAAGACATCGTTTGTCTGTTCTGTTCAGAAGCCTTGTGTTCCAATTCATTCATTCATTCATTTTCCATACCCGCTTAGTCCCAAGCTCAGGGTCACGGGGGTCTGCTGGAGCCTATCCCAGCTGTCTTAGGGCGAAGGCGGGGTGACACCCTGGACAAGTCGCCAGTTCATCGCAGGGCATGTTCCAATTGTTATTTCAATATTAAAACCTTACTGCTAAATTGTACGTGTGCTGACAGCTCTCAGGTGAACCTAAATTTGCTTTAAGCACATTTACAAATATTCCTCAACAGAGTGTGGAGGACACTCTCACATCTGTATTTTGACACCTGTATGTATGTATGTATGTATGTATGTATGTTCCACTCTGCTCCTCCTCTTCATCATCTCTTCCATGTCTTAGAAAAACTGCTGAAGTACGTGACAACGATGGTGTGTGTGGCAGTAGATGGTAAACCAGTCATTGGAGTCATACACCAGCCCTTCAGTGGCTTGACTGGTGAGTGTCTGCAGCTTTGCAATCTTACCATTGTGTTAAAAATGATTTAGTTTTTTTTATTGGGAGTGCGTGACGACAGTCAACTTGGAGTTGTTTAAACAGTAATGATGCCTCTCCCACTTCTGCCCACACACACACCCTCCCAGCCTGGGGCTTCGTCGGTCAGGGATCAAATATGAGGCACCGCCCGTCCTACAGCGTCAGTCCTCCGAAGGTGACTGTGTCTCGCTCCCACTCGGGAGAAGTGGCCAGCTTCGTTCAACGTGCTTTTGGAAACAGCACGACTATCATACCAGCAGGTGGCGCAGGTGAGGTGACAACCCCCTCCCCATCTTCCCCAGGCTCTGCCATGTGTGCCAGTCAAGCCGCACTGACTGGGAATTGCTGACTGTTTAAGCTCGTTGTATAATCACAAATCAAATTGCAATTGCAATTTCAGTCAGAATTAATTGTCGATGTATTTTCTTTCTCCAAAATGCTCAGCCTTTGAATGAGCCTTAGAGGGGACCCAGGTCTTTGTTGACATATCGAGCGTGTTGGCAAATCTGGCAATATTTGAGGCCGTGTATTCCACTAAAGACGGTTCCGCTTTGAGGAATTGAAACCAAGGCGCCCACTGCCTTTTGCTTGGACAGTACGGGATGAGCCGAACACATTTCTTTTCCTCTTCCAGGATACAAGGTCCTGTCCCTTTTGGAGATCCAGACTAATGAGGCGGACGCCATGGACCAAGCAGACCTCTACATCCACGTCACCTACATTAAGAAGTGGGACATCTGTGCCGGCGATGCTCTGCTGACCTCCCTGGGTAAAATCACTTCCGTTATGTTTCAACACCGTTGAGGCCGCCCAGCTGGGTTTAACGAGACACTTGGTTTGCATCGTTGTTAGCGACTGCGACATTTCCTTCTGTCTTCGTCACTCTGGGTTCGGCTGTGTAGACGCTTGAAAGAAAAGTGTGTCCGGGAAGAGGTTGTTGATTTGAAATGAAGAAATTATCTTGATTCATTTTCCATACAAAAACGACGTAGCACATAAATAATGTAGCACATCGGTGAGTAAGTATGAGAAATAAGCCTCCAGTTGCTGACAAACAAAAACCCTGAGCACGCAAAGGTCTAAAGACCACTACTGCTGGGCCTCAGCATGGCTTATGTAGTCATGGACCCTGTGTACCTGCAGGGGGAGCACACTAGAACAGAAGGTTATTATTACACACACACACACACACACACACACACACACACACACACACACACACACACACACACACACAGTCCATAAGAAATAGCTTTAACTGAAGATATGGGCTCCTCCTTCATCAATAGCACAGACGGTCTGCACATCAAGCACCAATCAAAGTGTAACCTGTTAATGAGTGAGATCTCATCTGTCTGACGCCATGAGGAGAAAGCCAACACACAGTCCCAATGTCATGTCCATTGATTCTGCTTCAGTGTGAATTGTATTGGACTTCCGTTCCCATTTAGTTTTATTTTACAAATCAATGAAAATACAAATAGCAATAACATTCAATCAAAGTGTGTTTGTAACAACGGGACTCCCCAGAAGCTTCTACAGCTTATGAGCAGCGGCCCAGACACCATACAGCAACCACCAATCACAAATCAATCACCCAGTTCCACCCAATCCAACCCAACCTAAAACCAAAAACTTCCCCTGATACAAAGACACTCTCTCACACACACACACACACACACACACACATCAGATGCTGGCGCATGAAACTACATACATGGATGCAAACGTACGCTAAAGAGAGAAATTCATCATTTTAAATCCTCAACTGTTATCAGTAGTTTTAGAATGAGACATGATTTAATAACATCGGACATCATTCAAAAACAATGCTTGCTTTTTAGAGATGGACGGAGACGCCGACTCTTTCATAGTGCTGTCAATATCAGTCCAGTTTGTTGAACCTTCACAGGTTTTACACTCAAACTAGCACAGTTCAGCTTCTTTTTCTTTCCCTTAAGTTGTCTCACCCCAATGCCTTCCCCCACTCATGATAACACAAGGGGAAAACAACTGAGTCTGTCATTGAGTCTTAATACTACATTATACATTACACAGGCATTATAAAAAATGTGCCACTCTGTAAGCTTCAGAAGTTTATAACCATATAAATGAGGATCAGAGGGAGCATTAAGATGACTCCAATAACTTTCTTTTTTAAGAGCTGTAATTTCCAGATATGGCTGGGATATGTATAACACTATAAAATATCAACAATCAATCAAATAAATCAATTAAATTAGCAATAATTCAAATGAGGCTCAAATGAGACTTACAAGACAAGTGAGGATATCCAGGAAGTCTAAATGATTTGCTAGGTTATTGATACCACATGCTAATTATCCTACCAGTTAGTGTGTTAGCCCGTCATTCTCACGTCAACCAGATGCTTGTTGATGCCACTGTGCTTTACCAATGACTTTTAACCTCCGTACTTGTAGGGGGGAAAATGACCACCCTGAAAGGGGAGGACATTGACTACAGTGGAGAGCCACTGAACAAAGGCGGACTGATGGCCAGTGTGAACGTGGACCACAACGCGCTACTGCAGAACCTGCCCAAGTTGGACCTCGATAAACACTGAGAGATACACACCGAGCCATTGGTTAGTTTGCCCAGGCGGTTCTGCTGAACCGTCGCCATGGAGGGACAGCGGCCCCTTCGCTGATCCGATGGATTGGGGGCCACTAACTAACAGACACGGCTGCCAATGGGAACTAACTGCAATGGCTGGCGCAGTATCTCTGAACACACACCGGTGTACACGTACATGCAGCGAAAGGAAAAATAATGAAACAATACATCATGCATATTGACAAAGACACACCTTTAGCTGAGCACTGGACAGTGTTTTCCCTTCGCTGATGTGAGGACAACAGACGAGTGAATCTCTCAACCAATAAGCACAATGATGAAATCAACGTTTGGTGACACAAACAACTTTTTTTCTTTTTTTTTTTTTTGTAAGTCCCATCGTCATCACATGTTCTATCTGGAGGAACACACACACAAAAAAAAAAAAAATCACCAGATGGTGTTTGTTAAACCAACATCACTGAGCCACCAGACGACCACCTTGTCAATGTAAGACACCGGATGGAAACCATGGGCCTCCGTCGCCCAATCAGCTTCCAGCTTCCACGCTGGAGTCAGCCGTTGTGGAATAGGAGCACCTTCGAACAACAACACGTCTCTGGAGTGGCTCTTCTGTCCTCGAGCTCCAAGTGAAGTTCATTACGGTGTGGAAACTGATGAGCTCTGGACTGTGAACCTTGACCTTTGCCGTAGCTCAGATCAGTAGATTGATTTGTAGACACTTTATTTCTGGAGAAAAAGCCTTGCTGTGTGCCATGATGGTGAAGAAAGAGTTCACATCTTCAGCTGGTCATTGCCATGTTTAGGTACGCGTGCTCTCATGCTGGGGTTGATATATATTTATTACAGCATTATTACCAGGTGTTGCTGTGTGGCTGCTGGGAAAGTAAATAAACTGTTACGTGTGTGAGCACCCTGATCAGTTTGGGTGCGCAGGAACTAATGTCAACATTTTAGTTTTGTATTTCTTTTTTTTTTTGGTCCTCATAACCCTGCAAATAAGTGAAAGAATCGACTGATCCCCCCCCACGTGCTACAAGTGAGGGGATCGACTTTCAATTGCATTGTAATAAAGACCGGGTGACAATGTGGTTTTGTACGGAAGTGCGTTGCTGCCACCCAGGGGAAAAAACACAAAAAAAACAAAAAAAAAAACAGGGCTCAGTATGACGTTACAATGTGAAGCTCTGACATTTTTACGCGATCATTTTCACGTTCATTTGTGAAAGTCCTGTTATTTTGTGATCATTTTCATGTTTTGTGAAAGTTTCACATTATATTGTGATTTTCACATAAAACCGTGAAACTATGACGTTATTTCGGGATAATTTTCTTGTTATATAACGCAAACTTTTCAATCAACTTGAGTTGATGCAAGTGCATTTACGTGAAAATGATCATGGAATAACGTGATAGTTTCACATTTTTCCGTGATCATTTTCACGTTATAACGTGAAACTTTCATAAAATAACGTGTCATTTATCACTAAATAACACGATCAGTTTCACGTAATTTCGGGATAATTATCTCGTGAAAACATGATGATTTCACTCTATACTGAGCCCTGTTCTATTTTTATTTTTTTCTAGGGTGGCAGCAATGCGCTTCTGTAGTTTTGCCTTTGCGGAGAACAAAAATGAAAATCCCATGTGACTCGACGAGCCTGTCAACGGGCCTCTGAGATTAAAACGGCGCTGTATCATGTATCACCCAGACATTTGAGAAGTGAGGCTGGCTGCTCACTCAGTGTGAGCTCTTCTGGCTTCTTTTCAAAGTTTACAGTAGCATTATTATTATTATTTTCCTACAGTCGTCTTGACCATGTCATAAAAAAAATGAGCTCTTCTGAGAGTCCAGCAGCCAACCCCCCCTGGCCACATTTGAACCAACGTGCATGTTGGAAATACCTGGAGGGGGTGCTGTTGCGTCTCGAGCCGTTTTGAAGCTGTTTTCTCTGCATGCTTAAGCTACATAGAACTTTTAATAAAGAATGACCTTTTGACACTTTTGTCCCCTCCTGTGCAGCAGAGGTAGACGTTCCTACTCCGTGCTCAATCTGGGAAAATATATCTAAAAAAAAAAAAAAAAATCTGTGAAGTTTGATCAGTTCTTCGGTGTCTTCCATTGATTGGTCTCACTTTGCAGAGACAACAGCTGAGCGGTGGTGGGAAATGTGGATGGTTAAATCAATGACTGTGACGTCATGCTCGGGCAGAGCAGGCTGAGGTGGAAGAGGTCCCCTCAGTTTGGTAACATAGGATTCAAAGAGAGGTTGTGCTCCTGATGGGCTGGTGTGTGTGTGTGTGTGTGTGTGTTTGGGGTTAAAAAAACAGCTTTGTGTGTCAGCTGACCTTTTGACCAGGTTGGTGTTCAGCTGCATGTGAGTCTCTCTCACACTCATCGTGCGTCTTGCTGTTAATTCCTAATAAAAACTCAGCGTGCATGAAGGTCAGAGCTGTGTCTCCTTTTGTCTCAGTTGTAAAAGTAAAACTCTTGAAATGATCAGTCGGCAGTAGTTCATGCATGCACAGAATACGTTTCATACTGCGTTGCACGATTGGTGCTATGTGATGCACTGGTGCACTGTTAACTAATGAGTGACCTGCGACGTGCAAATTGCCAATAAGTAGACCTTCACTAAACCAAAAGTACACACAGGAGAAGAAGAGACTGCCTAATATCTGCCCTGTATCAAAAAATACAGATACACCTGTTTGAAATGATTCTTCGGGAAATGTATTGGAACAATGGTGTACCAAGCAGTGGTGGGTTCGAGGCAGCGGCTCTGGGGACAGGAAGACAGACAGGAGGCAGAAAGATGATGAGCTTCTCTTCTGGACAGGATCAGGAATGACTATCAGAGGGACAAGTCTGACATCATGCATGTTGGAGAGAAAGTCATAGAGGCCAGACTAAATGTTTAGTCCATGAACAGAGTAGGTACAGTGAATACAGTACACGCTGAGATTGGTGGTGGCAGGCGGAAGGCCTACAGGACATGAAGTTAATGTGTGAGAGAAGAGGATGCAGAGGACAGGGTTGGATGGATAAACAGCTGGAAGGAGAGGACTGGCATTTCTCAGAGCTCCCTATACTTCTCACTCCTCCCCTGGGTTGGAGAGGACCTCAGCCCCTGCAGTGAGATTGCAACAGCGCGTTAATAAGAAAAGACAAAATGCAATAAATAAAAAAAAAGCTGATCAAATTACATATAGGACAGCTTACATAAACCTAATGTAACTACAAGATCAACCTAGTCAGAAAACAGCAGTTATGAAATAGTATAGTAGCAGATGGAGGTAGTTATGAAGTGGACATTATAAATTAAAAAGCTCCATAAAACTCACAGCAAGCTGAGTTTCTTCAGAATGGGTTGGAGAGTGACCTCCATTTCTTTCTTCTGGCTCTTCAAGTCTGCAACTGTTAAGTTCTCTTCGTTTTGAAGCCAGTCTGACTTTGAAGAATATAAACGTGTACAGATGCTCTGTTCACGAGTGAAAAAAAGAAGAGGGCAAAATCAGACCAATGAACTGAGAGACGTAGTTAAGTAATTCATGTTTAACACACCTCTTTTACCCGCACTCACCTGATTAACATGTACAGGACATATATTAATGGTGTTACTGCAGCGAGCTAACTGATTTGGGGAGCAATTTAAACAAACTGGTTGACTATCGTGGGTGGAATGTGGCAAAAAATACTCATCCAGATGTGGATTTTGTTTTGCAAACACTCGAGCATAGGTGTCAAACGCTGGTCCGCGGGCCAAATTTGGCCCGCAGTGTAACATTTGACCAGCAGGGCAATACCAAATGACTACTAGAGCTGGCAACTCTGAACAAACACCACGACAAGTA
The DNA here is from genome assembly GCF_046127955.1 of Nelusetta ayraudi. Taxonomy (NCBI): domain Eukaryota; kingdom Metazoa; phylum Chordata; class Actinopteri; order Tetraodontiformes; family Monacanthidae; genus Nelusetta; species Nelusetta ayraudi. Next base: position 539,942 of record NW_027466083.1, read on the forward strand.
CAGCAACCTGGACACAACACAAAGGAGCCAGAAAGTAGCGGAGATGAAAAGAAGTTTGGTTTCACAACAGACCATTTCACATTTTCTCTCTGTACTTTTTCTTGCTGCTGTGTCTATCGGCCATAGGGGGGGAAAAAAAGGAAAAAAAAGGTAAAAGCTGCGTTACCTTTTCCTCCCTGGTCAGGTGCTTATCTGGGTCGGTGATGAGTTGTTTTACAAAAGAAACGTATGCTACCAAGTCCTGTTCAGCTGCTGCACAGAGACACACAAACGGCTTTAGAGTAGATAGGCTGTCTGTGTAGGTTCACAGTCATCCAGGTCATCTTAATGTTGAAGGGTTACGTTTTGTTTTTTAGAACTGAGGAAGCCTTTTGGACTCGAGGTGAAACGTCTTCAAGATTGCAAAGCCATCCAAACACTGAACCCCTCAACATTAGGCCCATGTGTATCTTTAACCTGAGCGGCTTGAAGACACATTGCATTTTACCTGCTAGTGCGAGGGAGTCAGCGCACTCTGTCCTGCAGTACTTCCTGGCCAGGTCTGCAGGCTTCTCTCCCCAGATCGTCTCGGCCTGGATGGCAGCTCCCAGCCCCACCAGAGTGATCACTGTGTCCAGGTGACCCCAGCAAGCGGCCAGGTGCAGCGACGTGTATCCTGGAGGACAGGCACTGTCAAACTGAGGCCACTCTTCTTCTTTTGTATTATGATCATGGTTCGTATATGGAACATTTTACTGAAGAAGAAGAGTGACATAATACGAGTGTTGGTAGTTAGTGTCACTCTTTCAAACCACTTTGTGGTCACTTTCAAGTTTTAAGTAACTGAAAGAACTTCAGAATTCAAACTATAATGCTTGTGTAATCTATGGCTACGAGGAATGAGTACCACAATGAGTACTGAGTACTGCAATAAAACTCTTTCTGCCATGTTCTTTACATTGTCACGAGTACTCTAATTTTTAGAGAATCACATGATATTTCTTGTATGTTCTTGCCAGATTGGTCAGTGGTAGGCAACATAACATTTAAAACAGTTGTGTTTATTGAGTTGACTGCCAAGTCAGGCGTGTTGCATGTGCGGTTCCATGGTGTAATGGTTAGCACTCTGGACTTTGAATCCAGCGATCCGAGTTCAAATCTCGGTGGAACCTCAGCGTTTTTCGTTTTCTTAAAAATAGAACTTCAGTGACTGAAACGATGTGCGAATAAAGCAGCGTAATCCAATTTCCCCCCCCTAATACTTCAGGTTTAAAGAGAAACATTCCAAGGCTGCGTCTTAGATCGCTTTCACAGCGAGAGTGGGAGGTGCTATAGGGCACAGCACAAATTTACATAGTAAACTTTGAACTTGCATGCATTACTCTCTACTCAAGCGAGAGTCAAAAGTCACATTAAAACTGAAACTGATCATCATTAAAAAGTGAAAGAGTGAGATCAGCTAAAGTTACCATATTCACAAACCACATGACCGGACTGCAACAAGTGTGGTATTTGACAGAAGATTTGTCTCCTTTTTCTTTTCAAGGATAGATAGGACCTTATTGTAACGTGTGAACCAGACGAGAATCACTTTCTGAGGATCTGTTGTCAGGTCTGGTGACAGCCTCACCTCTGACAGTGCTCTCATTCACCTGGGCTCCATTGTTGACCAGTTCAGTGACGATGTCGCTCCTCCCCAACATGCAGGCAGTCATCAGAGCATTTCTACCCCCCTCATCTTTATAACTGAACAAATCCAGCTCCTCCTGCTCCTCTGTGGCATTCACTTCACCAAACAACTCCTTGATGCTTTCCAATTCCCCAGACTGCACAGCTTCATAGATGTCTTTCTGTATTGATTCCATTCGTACCAATCGCTAACTACCAGCACGATCCCGCCGGAAACTCAGGCTGACTGGAATTTAGAATGTTGCACGACGTTAGTTTATTCAGAATTCTGAATTCCGCAGCACCGTGTCTTTAAGTCTTTCATTTAGAGATTGAAGTCAGAATTCTGTGGTCAGTAGACCAGTCAGTGGAATGACAGGAGTGTGTTTAGTACCAATTCCTTGTTTCCTTTATTTCTTGGTTTTACTCTATCCTGAACTGACTTTTAATTCTCGCCAGGCAGTGGTTCCATGGTGTAATGGTTAGCACTTTGGACTTTGAATCCAGCGATCCGAGTTCGAATCTCGGTGGAACCTCTGTCTTTTCCGTTTTCGTAAGAACAGACCCTAGACCTTGGTCTCAATCACATCCACAGTACCACGAGGTGTCCAGGTGGCATGGTTCCATGGTGTAATGGTTAGCACTCTGGACTCTGAATCCAGCGATCTGAGTTCAAATCTCGGTGGGACCTGTTTGAGGAGGGAGGTGAGATGAAAGCTGCATCATTGCGTTCTTGGAGAATATCTCTGGATTTATCTTTACACTGGTCTAAACCAAATGTTCTTTCTTTGTCTGGTCAAAAGTGCACACAATGCAAGCCAGAAACAGCTTTTTGGCCTAAAGTGGTACAAAATAATAGTGTGTAGTGCATGCATTTCTCTGCAAGGGTGAACTCACTGTTGTCATCAGTAGTATGCACTCTTGAGTAGTGATCTGATTAAAACACAAATTCCAATGAAATCCATTTCCAATCCTCTTGACTTGCAACACGTCATACATTTGGAATTTCACGCAAATGATATTCATGAGCTGTCGGCGTCAGCCATGTCAGCATGAGCAGCTGCTACTCCAGCCAAAACCATAAAACGTTTGCAACCAAGTCAAAACTATCTGAACTGAGACTAAGACACTACAAAGACTGGGGGGTGGGGCGGGGCACCAAGACCAAGACAGACTGTGGATGACCAGGATGCACAGACATGAAGTATTCTGGCTTTGCAAATCCTTTGATGAATCTCTTCATCAGTTTAATCTCTCCACAGGAATGACGACGCTGACATCTGTGTCGAGATCCTGCCTCACCTCTGACGGTGCTCTCGTTCACCTGGGCTCCATTGTTGACCAGTTCTGTGACAATGTCGCTCCTCCCCAACATGCAGGCAGTCATCAGGGCATTTCTACCCCCCCCATCTTTATAACTGAACAGATCCATCTCCTTCTGCCCCTCTGTGGCATTCACTTCACCAAACAACTCCTTGATGCTTTCCAATTCCCCAGACTGCACAGCTTCGTAGATGTCTTTCTGTGTCGATTGCATTCTTGCTAATAGCTAACAACGGGCAAGATCCAATTGTTTAGCGTTGCCACGACAACAGCGTCACGTGGTGGGATGATGCGAGAATTGTTTTTCTATTCCCCTGGGTGACGCTGTCGCGACTCATTATCCCACTGCCCTGCCACAGCGATGGCACAGGTAGGAGTTCGTGTAAAATCGTTGGATCGTGGAGTGTGTTTGTGAGGACCAGAGTGGTTCCATGGTGTAATGGTTAGCACTCTGGACTTTGAATCCAGCGATCCGAGTTCAAATCTCGGTGGAACCAGCGAAAAATATGAACTGCGCGCTTTTACATTACGTTGACATAATTGATGGCCATTATGAAAAATACTAAACAAAAATTAACAGCGAAATGGTTAAAGAAAATGCTGCAAACCACCCGGAACTCCACTGCTTTTATAGGCGCGCAAAAAAATAATAATTAAAAAAAAAATAAAAAAAATAATAAAAAAAAAAAAAATATATATATATATATATAATATATATATATATATATATATATATATATATATATATATATATATATATATATATATATATATATATATATATATATATATATATGTATATATATATATATATATATATATATATATGTATATATATATATTTTTTTTTAACAGCAATAATAATAATAATAATAATAATAATAATAATAATAATAAAAAAGATAGTTTTCATAACGTGTGCGTTTGTCAGTTATTAGTTGTATAATTAGAGAGGGGGTGTAGCTGTCTTTTGTCCAGGACTGGCCATGCATAAAGTTGTTGCCACAGTAGAAGGACTCGCTGCCTTTGGTATGAGATGAACGCAGACAAGGGGGCTGGCAGGGGTTCCATGGTGTAATGGTTAGCACTCTGGACTCTGAATCCAGCGATCCGAGTTCAAATCTCGGTGGGACCTGATTTTTGGAGCGAGCCGACATGAAAGCCGATGCGGATCTATAAAAAGTCAACACGTGGTCCAACTTCCTACTCTCATACCTATTCACGGTGGAAGTTAAAATAAGTTTATCTCTCTCTCTGTCTCTTTTAAATGCGTTTGAAGCTTCGCGTTTTATTTACTTTCTTTGTGTGTTGTGTGGCCCACTAGCGTCATGTGTCTATGGTACAATGGTTAACAGTCTGGACACTGAGTCGAGATGAAAAAACGAAATCAAAACACGTTCACAATGCTGTGGCTTGTAGAATGAATACTGTTTTGATTTTCCCAAAGTCCCCCCCCCCCCCCAGTACCTTTAACTAAGGTTTTTTTTTAAAAAAAATGACAGCACATTTCCAGGCCAATAACACGTTCAGTTACCACGAACGTGACATTTAATTTACTGCATTTTTACTGACCAACAAACTTTATTTTTTTGTTTGTCCACTAGATGGTACTATTGATACTATTTCTTGACGGTGCTTGGTGTCGTGCTGCGCTCGCTTCACATGCGCGAGCGCGCTTGTGCCCGTGCACGAACACATTCCATATAGCTTTTTAAAGACGTAAAAAAAAATCTAATCAAATCAAAACAAAACAACAACCTCCATTTCATACACGATTTTGATGGAATGGAATACCCCCTTGACAAAAGCATCCATTCAGGGTTGCCGGGGAGGGTCTGCTGGAGTTGTGTGTCACACACACGTGTGTACCGTGATGTGTTTTGCTATGCCACACCCAACACCACGGTTCCATGGTGTAATGGTTAGCACTCTGGACTCTGAATCCAGCGATCCGAGTTCAAATCTCGGTGGGACCTGCTTTTGGGAGTGCGCAAAGCATGAAAGGCAAAACATCCACTGAAAGTCTGCACTTGTCAATCATCATAGAACTGTTCATACGTCTCAGTGCTAAAATTAGCTCGTTAAATAAGTAAGGGCGTGGTCCAGGATCACGAATAACACGGAATAACTCTCCGAATAACAATTTGCATATTTGATTTAAATTAATCAATTTAATTTGAATTTTGAGCCCTGACATTTCAATTAATAATAATATTAATAATATTAATTGTGGTAATATTAATTTTGATGACACAAAGAGTCATACAAGATGTTCCGAAGCTAAAGGTGCACCATGCAAAGTTTGGCAAGGTTTGTTGCCAAAACTTGAATATGCAACCCATTAATATGTTGCCGCTAAGTGTAGAATTTTTGTAAGATAAAAGTAGTTTGGGTTTAATGATCCCAAGAACAGTTAGCGCTGGCAAGTTTGGGAGGAGGAAAGTCCGTGAATAAGTGTTGCAATCTAAAATCTGATCAATAAGCAGATGAGACAATTTTATATGCTGTACCTTAAACAGTTAACGGCGGCAGCAGTGTTCCTTGTTTTAGTGATTACATTCATGATTATTTTGTGATTCTTTTTAGTCCTCATCTTAAGCTCCAACGGTAGTGTTTGTGGGAGCTGCTGGGAAAAAGCAGCGTTGGTGTTTTTGTGTCTTAAACCCATTCCTTCCTGGTTTTGATCATATATTGAACCAAGGTTTATAAACTTTGGTGGAGTTAGCCAAAAGCGAGCAGGTGTTGCTTGGATTAGCCTCGACTGGGTACAAATTCAAGACAGTCAATCTTTCAATGACATTGTATATAGAAGCAAATACATTTGTAAAGCCTCTATATGTAAAGGTTGACAAGAGGTTGGATGTCTGTTGCTGTGCCACACCCAACACCAAGGTTCCATGGTGTAATGGTTAGCACTCTGGACTCTGAATCCAGCGATCCGAGTTCAAATCTCGGTGGGACCTGTTTTTGGGAGTGCGCAAAGCATGAAAGGCAAAACATCCACTGAAAGTCGGCACTTGTCAATCATCATAGAACTGTTCAAGGAAAGTCCGTGAATAAGTGTCGCAATCTAAAATCTGATCAATAAGCAGATGAGACAAATTTATATGCTGTACCTTAAACAGTTAACGGCAGCAGTGTTCCTTGTTTTAGTGATTACATTCATGATTATTTTGTGATTCTTTTTAGTCCTCATCTTAAGCTCCAACGGTAGTGTTTGTGGGAGCTGCTGGAAAAAGCAGCGTTGGTGTTTTTGTGTCTTAAACCCATTCCTTCCTGGTTTTGATCATATATTGAACCAAGGTTTATAAACTTTGGTGGAGTTAGCCAAAAGCGAGCAGGTGTTGCTTGGATTAGCCTCGACTGGGTACAAATTCAAGACAGTCAATCTTTCAATGACATTGTATATAGAAGCAAATACATTTGTAAAGCCTCTATATGTAAAGGTTGACAGAGGTTGGATGTCTGTTGCTGTGCCACACCTTACACCACGGTTCCATGGTGTAATGGTTAGCACTCTGGACTCTGAATCCAGCGATCCGAGTTCAAATCTCGGTGGGACCTGTTTTGGTTGCGAACCCACATGAAAGTCTAAACCCAACGAAGAGCTGACCAAAACAATTAAACTTTCTACCATTGTACCTCTTAAAAGAGGCCATAATGCAGAACCAATCCAAGACAATTACTGGGTTGTCTTTTTTAAAACTTCAATTTATCATTCACTTCATTGCTGTAGGACTTGGCCTGCATCTGCTCGCTCAAGGGTTCCATGGAGTAATGGTCAGCTGGATCCAGCAATCTGAGTCCAAAGCCCACTGAAAGCCTAATTGAAAACAAGAATGTTGTCTGTGTCCAGTCTTTTGGTACCTTATAGTTGTTTAACCCTTGATTTTACCTTTATTACACAAATAAAAAAAAAAAATCATTTATATTGAGAAAAGGAATTAATAAACCATGATTACAAGAACATTATCTTTTTTTTTTTTTTTTTTTTTTTTTTTTAAAGCATAATGCAAATGCATTTGCCTCCATATTAAATGTCACTGAAAGATTCACTGACTTGAATTTGTACCCTGGGTAATAAAAAAAACAAACTCTTATACCAAAACGCGTGAATTTAACAACACCTTCAAATAACAATTCAAGGTAGTTTAAAAGTACACACATTTGATAACAGACCACAAACCTTTAATATTTGAAATGATCTGTGGTAAAGGCCATTATCTTGTCAAACTGGATGGAACAGACTACTAAAACACATTGCACTTTGACTCTAATTGTTGATGCAATGTATGCCAAATTCAAATCTCACACACACACGTATGTTGTACATACACAGTACCGTGAGCTTTGTGCACGATTGTCACTTATTAGTCCTGCGTGTTTATTCTGCGATTGTTATTGAGATGTGGGAACCCACAAACACTTTTGGTGATAACGGAATTTTATTGATTGGTTGAAACGGCGAGACAGAAACGGCGAGACAAAAACGTCTCTACGTGCGGAGAAGCTGCAAAAATCGATAAAAGTTGATTCTGATCACTATCCTCCTCGAGGACAGAGGTTCCATGGTGTAATGGTTAGCACTCTGGACTCTGAATCCAGCGATCCGAGTTCAAATCTCGGTGGGACCTAATTTTCTCCCTTGACGACGGCGATCAGCGGCATATCAACTAGAGAAAGTCAATATAGTTTTATGGGGGGAAGAAGCTGCTTGACATTTTCATGCAATTGTCTTACATTACACCAATAATGTACATGAAAGTGCGATCTGAAAGCGAAATACAACAATTGTATGACACAATAACACACCATGCAAAACATTGTTTGGGTCTAAAACATTCATAGGTGGCCGAATTGCAGGCGTAGCAGTAATTGGTAGGGCGCGCGCCTATGTGCATTAATTTAAACGGGCTTCCTATATTATTCAAAACACGCTGTTTCAAATGTAAAGCTGCCTCCATAGCTGGAGTGGAGTCCTTGACAATTCTGACTCAAAGCTTAGAATGTTGAATATAAAATAGGATCATGCCCAACAAATTAGAACGCAAGTAAAAGGCATGGTAAAAAAGACTCACGAAACAACCAAATTCAGAAACCCGGAAGTTAAGTCTACAGACAGAGCGCCGTACGACAGCGGAAGTTGTCTCAACTGTTTGAACCGGAAGAGATTCGCCGACCAAGGTTTAACCTGAATGTGACGGGCAATTTCACGTCGTCAAGTTCGAGGGTTTTATTTTATTTTGTTTTATTTCATTTTACATTCACCTGTCCAACAGTCACTCCACGGTTGTTTGTGCCCCCTGCCTTATGATGTTCAACAGGCAGACAAGCCTCTGGATGGGTGACGTACGTTTTTCGTCCATTTTTCTTCAAGCGTGACTCGGTTAGCTTAGCCGCGCACTGGGCTTGTTTTTCTTGGTGCTAAACCTTCCTTCAAAAAAAGCAGTAAAGCAAATATAACTTTACATTTAACAGTCAGTGATAAGTGTTTGACTCTTTATGATATTGTGTCAGCCTTACCTCCGTACATTCTAATGTAAATCACTTAACTAAAGAATCACGATTGATCACATCCGGTTTTGTTTTTGTTGTTGTTGTTGTTGTTTCTAAGCAATGTCCGAAATCCGAATCGTTCGTCCAGTTGTTGCCTCATATGGAGAGATAGAGGTTATAGAAACAATACAGTATGAACCACAACATAGTCTGCTTAATTCATTAGTCGGTTACATCGGTTAGATGCTAAACGTCCCCCCAGAACCGCTGAACTTCCTTGCAGCACATATTAATTCAACGAGGAACTGTAAACAAAAGCTTGTGGTTCTGTGGGGATTACGATGATACGTCGCTATGCTATACTGCACTATTACACGCTCTCATGCCGCATCTGATGCATCAATATTCACTTTTGTAATAGTCCTGGAAATATTTTATGTGTATTGATCAAAATGAATCTGTGTGTTCAGTTGGACCCATACATGGATGAGAACTTCATCAAGCAGGCATTCAGCGCTATGGGGGAATCGCCATGTGGAGTTAAGATCATCACTCACAGGATAACTGGGTAGGTGGCGAAGTTTTCAAGACCATTTTCATTATCACTTGAAACAAAACAACAAAAAACAACTACATTTTTAACCGAAATGTGACATTAAATTTGGTGGCAAAATAACATTTTTGTGTATTTTCCCATCCTCTCATGCAGAGGCTCAGCAGGATACTGCTTTGTGGAGCTGGCAGACGAATCAAGCGTTGACCGCTGTGTCTCAAGACTCAATGGAAAACTGGTTCCTGGATCGAACCCGGTCAGTTCTGTGGTGTACTTTCAAAATACAACTCAAATATTTTTTTTATTAACAAAATATCTACTTCATTATTTTTTTCCCTCCAGAAATATATTTTTAAGTAACTGACTACTTGAACGCAAACTTCCATTTCCAACAGTATGAAGTTGTTGACGGTGGAGAGTGGGGCTCAACTGGCATTGGTCAACCTTTTGTTTAAAACTTCAGCATCGTCCCAAATTGTCATTTGTCTTTCAAACATTTGTCTTACAAAGAACTTCAGAAGTGTAAAGCTGTTCTTACTTAAAGTGCTATTATTAAGGTATCTGAAGTATTTGTAACCTGAATGCATTCAATGAAGCAGTGTTAGTCAGTCATGAGAGAAATGGGATCTTAGGGAGGTCACAGTAATGGCGAGAGAACTTCCAGTGGCCATATTCTAGATACTTTTAAGATGAATCATTTTAAGAGACAGATTTTTTAAAAGCATATCTTCCTTCTTTTCTGAAAGGGAAAATACTTGAGTTTCTTCATTGTGTCATTTCATTTTAGTGAGTGTATAACTAGTGTAACGGAGAGCGCAAGTCATGGAGTTTTTGGTCGCAGGCTAAACATTTGCAATTATTACATTGTAACTCAAAAGTGAGAAAAAAGTCCCTTAAAACAATGTTTTGAAATGTTTTTAAAGTTACTGAATGTAAGACATAAAGAACCGCAGCAGATTAACTTCAGAAGCCAGCTGTAGCTGAGGTCATGGCAAGACTGTTGATATCATAGCTGAGTGTGATGAATCTTCCTTTTCCCCATCTTTTTCTATTTTGCATCCAGAATTTTGCGATGGAACACACTAAAATAAAGTGTCCCCTCTTCCAAATTGAATAAAGAAAAGTTGTATGACCTCTTTAAGGGTCTGTTCAAGCGAACCCAATATCGGCGTGAGGTTGTGAGCTGCAGCTGCTTGCTTCTAAATTTGAACTGCTGCAAGCCCGGAGAGCTGGCCAAGCCACTGGGCTCCCCTGTCCACTGCCTGAACCTGCTGCTGCAGGTGGCTGACAGGCTGCTTGTACATGAGTGCACTTTGTTTGAAGCCGGTGAATAGAGTCTCTGGTAGCAACTAACTGAGGAATGGGCTAAAGGCTGTTCTGAGTGGTGGAGGTATGTAAACCCAGATAACGACCATAATAACTCCACTTTTCATTTCCAGCAATATCAGTGCTATACTGTAAGCCGGTGGTGTTTGAGCTCGGCTCATTGCCTCTCTTCTCTCCTTCTTTCCACGCAGCCCCGCAAATTCAAGCTCAACTTCGCCACCTACGGCAAGAGGCCGGAAGCGGGGTAAGAAGTTTGTCACCACGCGGTTTCTCATTCGCTGACGAGTACTGCTCTTCCCGTCTCTCACTTCTGCAGCCTTGAAACGGCTAAATAGCGCCAACAGCTAACAAGCTGATAAGATGATGCAGACACCGTAGAAATAATCAATGTTTGATAAGAAAAAAGAAGAAGAAAAGAAATAAAGAGACAAATGACAGATTATTACCTGGCGAGTAATGGACAATGTAAACAAATCCGTGAGATTAGTTTCATTTATTTCTTATGCATAACTCTGGTGTCTTGCTCTGTGGTACATCGATGATTCTGTCGTCTCGGTACCGAAGGTTGCTGCTGGGTTGACCTGATGTTTTGGTTTCCGCCAGGCCCGAGTTCTCAGTGTTTGTGGGCGACTTAGCCTCCGAGGTGGACGACTTCCAGCTGCTTCAAGTTTTCAAGAAGTTTCCCTCCTGTAAGGGAGCCAAAGTGGTCACTGACCAGTACGGATACTCCAGGTATGTCAGATGCTCGAGACGCACCAGGCCCTGGAAATATTGTCTAAGTGCACAGTCAAGTGCTGTTTCTCCAATTGCATTTATGCTTTAATGTGTTGTTTGCAAATTCTTCTCTGAACAATGAATTTCAAAGTTTTTTGAAAGAATGTGATTTTTCTTTGTCTAGATAGCAGTGCTGGATGTTGACCACCAATGTCTTCTATTTCTGGACAGAAGGCTGAACAAATGTTTTCTCCGTCTTATGCTAAAACTATTGTTTTCCCCATATAGGCTAAGCAAGAGCAACTCACAATTCAAGTGATGCTACCTCATGTTAAAAGTAAAACAACAAGTTTCAGTTCTACCATAATAATACCCAATTATATTCTCTTTTTCAAATTGTTTCTTTAAATGCCAACTATGGAGCGTGTAGTTGCGTGGCGGCGAGCTGTAACTGCGCTTTGACTTGCAGAGGCTACGGCTTCGTCAAGTTTGCCGAGGAGAGCGAGCAGAAGAAGGCCATCGAGGAGTGCCAGAGCACCATGTTGGGTGGGAAGCCCCTCCGGCTCAGCATCGCCGTGGCAAAGAGGTAAGACGGGTCGGGACCCGCCCACCAGTTCAGAAACACTGTCTTGATGCATCTCAAAATGTTCTTTCTCTGTGTTTTTACTAATGTAGCACCTGCTCAGCTTAGCTCTACTTGTTTTTATAAGCCTTTCCAGCTGAGATGATCCTGTGCTTCTGGCACCCCTGTGAGGTCTCCGGCGTTGCAGCGGCTCTCAATTATCATGGAAAACGACCAAGACCGTAGTGCTGAAACTGCAATGGAAAAGCGGCGCAAGTAACCTGATCTGGTGTTGTGTTTGCAGCCAGAAGGTGAGCAACTACGTCGGAGGCCAGGGCCAGAACTACCACAGCAGCTACGGCCAATCGCAGTCGTCCTACTATGGCAACAACAGCGGCGCGGCTCAGAGTGGCTACTACTCGCAGTGGGGCGGCTACGACCAGTACGGCGGCTACAACACCGGCTACAACACCGGCTACAACCCAGCCTACAACAGTGGATACAACTACAACTACGGTGCCTATGGGTACCCGCCTCCAAGTCACGCGATGCCCCCACCTCCCATGGGCATGCCACCCACGTCAGCTGACATGTCTGGAGCTGCAGAGGTGAGTGATCTGTTTAAGTGTGTGTGTGTGTGTGTGTGTGTGTGTGTGTGTGTGTGTGTGTGTGTGTGTGTGTGTGTGTGTGTGTGTGTGTGTGTGTGTGTGTGTGTGTGTGTGTGTGTGTGTGTGTGTGTGTGTCATCTTTCTCGCACTCTGATACTAGATACTGACAAATATAACTTAAACAAATGTGATTGCATTTGTCAGTCGAGGTATTTCATTTTGTGAAATGACTGGATTTTCACGTGTCTTTGAGTGACTTCCTGTCCATAGGGTTAGGGTTCTATATTCTCTTGTCTTATGTGTGCAGGGTCTGAGGAAATGTATTGTTCTCTTGTGTCCACAGGGCAATGATGAGACAGGGGCAGCGGAGGACGATAACATCGAAGGTAAGACACTATTTCAGGCTCCATGTAGACGAGAACTTCACCCAGAAAGACCAAAGTATTTCCTTTGTCTTGTCTGCAAGCGACTCGCCACCGAGCGAGGATTTAGAAACTGTGGGAAAGCAGCAGTAAATTGATAGCAACCAGTGAAATTAGAGAAAAGGCTGCAAAGTAAGGACAGCAAAGTACCTTCAATGTCGCTAACTGCTGATATTTTTTACAAGTAAGCAAAGAAAAAACTATAACCACCATTCTTGACAGCAAACTACCATTAACAAACAAAAGTAAACGGAATTGCCGTAAAATCTCACGGGACAAGATGTTGCAAGAATGGAAACAGCTGCAAATCGCAGTTGTACTTTGTTGAAATTTTGGGATTATCGCTTTTATTTTGTGAAAAACAGTCATGGAAATGCAGCTGGTGATGTTTGGACCGCTCTTAACCGAATCTTACCGGCGCTGACATGATTTTTTTGTTTGTTTTGTTGCAGAACCCATCCCCGAGTGTGACGTGGAGCAGTGGAACAAGCATTTTATGCTGCAAAGTGAGGAGTTGTACGATGCCTTGATGGATTGTCACTGGGAGCCCCTGGACTCTATAGAATCCCCTATCCCCCCCTGCTCTTGATAGTTATTACTCCTCTACTTTGTCACCAGATCTTAATAAAAGAAAAAAAAGAAAAGAAAAGAAACATCTTTTTAATGACGTTTGTCATTAAATCAATTCTTCATCGTATAGCATGACACAGCACCCATCAGGATCGGCCAGCGGCCACAATCTCAAATTCTCTTGGTCACCGTTTTCAAATACGTACAGATGTTGAGTTGATTTTACAGCTTACTGTGTTAGTCATATGAAGACATTTTTTCAGAAACGTTTGGCTTTGCAATGTCGTGTATGAAATATGTATGTGGGGGTTTTGATGCAGAAGCACTCACTCACCCAAGTGTGATTTGAGCCTCCACTGTGCTGCTGCAGCAAAGAGAAGAGACTCCACTGCCTTCACCATCTTAAATATACACTGGCGAAGGAAGAGGCTGCTTGTGTGCTGACTGTTTATCTCTGGAACAGGTTCTCATCAAAAGAAAACGTTAATTGTTTCCTGCCTTACTAGCTATGATTGGAGTTACGATGTTGGACTCTTCTTTTGCCTGTTTTTAATGATGGATTGTTCCCATCATGTTTTATCCTGATTGGATGTATGGAAAAAAAACCCAAACGGTTATATTTGGCAATCAGACATGTTGTATTTACAAACAAGACTGCTGTCTATCCAGACACATTACGATTGGTGTGCGACCACCGGCCATGGGACATCTCTCTGCATGCAGTTTATGGGTCTGTGCTTGGTTTGTTGTGCTCAGATACAATGGCAGATTTTCTCCATGTTGTGTGATGGCTAATGTTTGGTATATATTTTCTCTCAAAAGGTTTTAATAATAAAACAGATTTAACTGCCCTGATGTCTAGTGTGGCATTGCTTCCTTGTGTGGCAATGCTGCCACACTAGGAAAAGAAAAGAAAGAAAACAGGGCTCAGTGATGGCGATAGTCCTACATTATAACGTGAAAGTTATCACAAAGAAAACTGAAACTTTCACGAAATAACGTGATACTGAGCCCTGTTTTTTTTTTTCTAGTATGGCAACAATGCGCTTCCGTACATACTAATACTAATTTTGTCAATGTTGCTCAAGAAATTCAGGATCTCACCATGCCTCAAACTGAGTTTAAAGTAAAGTTTAATAGAATCATGCAAACGAGACGGTTTGCCTCGCTTCGTTTAGTTTATATTCGTTATCATGAAATGATGATGATGTTCATGATGATCATGTAAAAACACCACAAAACCTTTCTCGTAAAAATGTGAAAATTATCACGAGATCACGTCATCGTTTCACGTTATAACGTGGAAAACGATCACGTACAAACGTGAAACTTTCACGAAATAAAGTGATGGTTTCACGTTACAATGTGAAAATGATCACGTGAAAACATGATCATTTTCACATTCTAACGTGATGCCAAACCCTGTTTATTTTTCTAGTGTGGCAGCAATGCACTTTTTTGGTGTGTCAAATTGTTCATCCTTCTCCCAAGCTTGCCAGTGAACTATGTTGGTCTTCGCACATCATAAATTGTGACTCTGTGAACGAGACCCCGTCTATGTGCATACATACATACAAGATCCATCCTATGGGTAAGAAACCAAAACTTTTATTTCACAGCGATTGTGTACTTACACAAATATGTTTATGGATAGAATATTAAGCTTTTGCCAATTCTGACAAACTTTACACACTGTACTTGTGGAAGTTAATCAAATACACATGAAGGTCTACAGTCTTCTGACATGAGACAGAAATGTCTTAACTGAAAGTTCTACACACTTTTATTTGTCCCTTTTTTTTTTTTCTTAATTTTCAGCAAGATTTCTTGATGTTGCACGACACAACAAACAGAACAAGAGATGTTTGTAGATCTTTGGTCAGAACCTTCAGGTTTCTACCAGTGCAGCCACAAGTAGGTCTTGCTCTATTTCCAAACATTTTTATTCAGTTGCTGTGATTTTGACTCTGATTTGCCTCCTCAGTGTCATTATCCCTAGGCTTGGTGCTGAGCAGTCCCTGTCCAGGCCTTCCAGGGCAACACCAGCTGGGCCCCATGCGATACCAGCCCTGGTACAGACCCCTCCAGCTCAAACAGCCCAGAGCCCCGCCCAGGAGCTGCGTCGGGAACTGAGGGAAGTAGGCCAAGAGGCAGAGGAGCAGAAAGATCCAGAGCCAGAGCAGCAGAACACAGAACATGAAGAGGATCCTCAAAGGGGCGTCTGAGATCCCGCCCAGCCTCAGGTAAGGTCCAAACACAGCCGTTTCCTCCACGAGCAGCAGGCAACACAGACACAGGAGGAAGATGTCTTCTGAGACCTCGTAGCCCCTCCACACCATCCCCGCTCTGAGGCACTCGAACTTACTCTCGCCTTCCCGCAGCACCAGCAGAGGCTGCCCGTTGCTTACTTCTGGCCCGGAGGCCAACGGTTCGTAGCAGCTCCCCGTGGTGTTCTCCAGAAGATCCAGCAATTTGCAGAAGCTGAACCACAGGCCTCCGGCCCAGGCGAGCCGCGAGAGGTGGCGCGCTGACAGGGAGAGGGAGCGGCGGATGGAGAAGGAGAGAAGGAAGACGAAGGAGCCCACAAAGACGCAGGTCCAGCCCCATCCGGAGCGCAGGAACAACCTGGGAAAGAGAGTTCCAGTCGTTTCGATGAAACACAGTCTGCGCTAACTGTTGGTGCGTAGCTCAGTGTTTCAGCTTTAATGTCTGAAGGATGTCAAATCTAATCTAGCCTTCATAAATATTTATAAATGAAAAAGAACCCAAAAAATATATACAAAGGATAAAATGTTGCGTCGTATTAAATATTTCACACCGTCTTCAGAGTTCTTCAGAGTGTGACACAAACCCGAGAGAACGCCCGAGATGTCCAGACCGACTCACCTGTAGAGGAAGTGACTTCTCTTGGCAAAGATGCTGTGCTGGGAGACCCAGAGACTCAGTACAGGGCCGAACATCACCACTGCTGACAGCAGCAGGTGGAAGTGCTTCCGGAACACATTGGTACCCAGAAAGTGGGCGGCCAGGTCTGTCAAGACCACCAGCAACGTGTTGAGGAACATCTGGACCCAAATGCAAACCTCCGACCACACAAATTGACCTTCAATTCCTTGATGGAACTCTGTCCTGAAAGCAGCAGTGTCTGTACAGTTTAGCGACCTTGGACCAAACTGCCTGCACTCTGTTATGCAATAAGGTCAGAATCACACGCTTGCATCCCTGTGCATGACTTCCACCAAAAACCCTGTGCAGATTGAATAATGTTGGCTTAATATTGGCCAAAGTGAAGGTTCGATCCTTGAGTGCGTTATTGTCGGGTTAATCCCAGTCGGGGGGGTGCGGGGGGGGATGCCAGCCGTGCCTTTACGAAGAGCTATCGTCCGCTGATGTCAGCTCCTGGTCTTCTGCACCCGTGCATACTGTAGACCGTAGTCAGCAGCTGCTTCAGACATTCCAGTAGACAGCAGCAGATATATGCACGCTCTTAAATCCAGCCGTGAAACTCTCCAATCCTGAAGGCCTCTCACTGCAGACGCAGTCACTTCAGCTGCACCACCCCTGCTTTCACGGGGAGCGTCGTCTTCTCTGGGCCTCGACTTGCAGGTCCTGGTCTTGGTTCCGCCCGACCGTGCACAGATCTTCAACCGCTCACTCATCGGCAGCCCAGCGTGTTCTACTTAGCGCCCGGTCATGACTGCGCTGCCCTTGGGAGACATCCAGCGGCTTCAGCAGAGTGTCTTTAACAGTAACTGTAGCTTCCCTGCTCCTCTTCCTCTGACACCGCCCTCTCCACTGCGCATATAAAAATATGGCATGTGTTCCCACCCTGCCGTTCACCTCCTGGACCTTGGAGGTGTCACATTGCTCCTGCTGAGATAGTTGAAGGGGGGTAAAGAAAGGTTCTGCCCGGCGTTTAATAGCTTCCTGATTGATGTGGGTCCCCCAGTGTAGGCAGAGTGACCCGAGCAGTGCAGTGCAGTGCAGTGCATGAAAAATCAAACATTTGCTACGGTAGTTAGATGAAACGCGTCACATTACATGACTGTCTGTTGCAAGTTATTGAGTGACGCAGACAGACTGCTGCAACAGCTGAGTCTCAGCCTCCATGCAGTGCAAAGGTTGCCGCTATTAATAAGCACGCATGCACATGTCTTCACACACACACACACACACACACACTACACGTTTTTACTTTAAAGGTTTTTTTCTTGCATGCCAATATTGTTTCCCTCGAAAGTAGGTCCCCCCCCAAAAAAAAACTCTTCAGAAATTGATCATCAATGCCAGCCAGAATCATTCAAGGTGGCTTTGTCACTGACCACCTGGAGGGGCATG
>NW_027466083.1:560000-785000 GCF_046127955.1 Nelusetta ayraudi
TTTATTGAACTGGTGACATAATAACGTTGCATAAAAATAGAAGATGACATCACATGTGTGTTAGCCAGCCTCCTTTTACCGGCTGCCTCAGCTTATAAACAAGGTTTCTATGTGGATTTCGACAGCCAACAACAGCAGTGAGCTTCTGCCACATGAGTGCGGATCCAAATCTTTATAATTAGACTGTTTATGCCACAAACAATGAGGGCAGTTCTGAAGGTAAAACAGGATCTAACTAGGACCTCTGCACCCGGAATCTAACGTGGACCTCACGCGATTGGTGAGTGCATACAAGTCATCGCAGGGTGTTACACCTGGGTTGTTTCGGCCCTTGGAGCAGACTCAGACCACTTGGGGATATTAGTCCAGTCTAAACACCACTTGGCTCAGTTCCCTTCAACCTGGGCTGTGTGAACACGAAGTGCTCCAGGTTAACAGGTTTCAAGAAGAGGCATGATTGAAGCTGAAAAGGACCAGAAACAGAAACCAAGTCCTCACAACACTTAATACTGAATATAAAAAGAACTTGGTGCTTCTCTTTTGTCCAAGTCCTTGGTCCACTCCAAGTGGACTCTGGTGGATTTATTTAAAAAGGCTCAAATGAAAACAAAAAAACAAACAAACAAAAAAACAAAAAAACCGTACAGTTTGAGCATCAGGTTAAAGGCAAGGTCTTCAGCAATGTACTTAGTGTGCATCCAAATAACAGTGCTGCCACCATGTGGCTTACCTTTGCGCAGCAGAGAGTAAAGATCTACCAGTAACAAAGGAGTGCGCTATTGACTGTCTTCCGGCTTGTAAACATGCCATGTCATTAAAGCACGTGTTCTGAAAATTGAGCTACAAAGAGACAGCATAATATGAATGTCATGTCACCAGAAAAATAAAATAAAATAAAAATAATGAATAGTAAGCTATCCACAGTGGATATGCACTGGATAGCAAAGATTAGGTAAAACACCCTGCAACTCACTCACACACACAGACTACTTCTGCCCCCCCACATTTTTTTTTTTTGTATTTCCTTGTCACCCCAGCTGGTCATAAGCAGATGAGCGCCCTCTGGAGTCAGAATGTGCTCTGGATTTCTTCCTTCAGGGGAGGTTTTCCTGGCCACTGGCGTTCCTTGCTGGATCTGAAGGGTTTAGTTGCTTTCCTCCTGATTGTACAGAGCTCTTTCAGATGCCTTTAGTTGAATTTCAGTGTTCTACAAATAAAAGTGGATTGATTGATGGATTGATATTCAACTGCTTTAACTTTAAAATCAAGGATTTGACCAAAGCACTGCACTGCATTGCTGTACATGCTTTTGTTTATTTATTTGCATTCTAAACATCGTTAGCCTAATGGCATACTTGCCTAAGTCATTTTTTGGCCAAATTGTGATATCTGCCTAACTTTACCAATGTGCTTGCTGAAAAATGTGTTTTTTCTTGTTTTCCAAAAACGTTCAAATATGACTTAGGCAACTATGCTACTATACAATATGTGAAACTCACACTGAAGCTACTTACCATAAATACATTCAGGATATTTTTTAAACTCTAACTTTAATGTAACTATAATTAACTTTAATTACAATTACTGTATAATTTATTTATTTTTCGTAATTTTTCTTTTTAGTGCTGCAACAGTGTAGTTTCCCAAATTGGGATCAATAAAGTAAATCAATCAATCAATCAATCTATCTATCTATCTGGCAACATTTTTTAACTTTTATTAAATATGAACCTTTCAATAACCCTAGTATACCATGTGGGTTGCATTTCTTGATCTCCATAAAGACTTTGCTTCTGCTTCTACAATCCTTTTTGCACCAAATATGGATGACGCAGCACCTGCCAAATGCCTCCCCGTGCTCCTCCTCCCGGCAGATTCATGGAAACACCCGGTATCATTGTGGCATTCAGGCGCCCATGGGGATGGTCAACTGTAGGCTCTCATCCTAATCCTCCCTGAAAAAGTGACTGAAAGCACAAACAGCTGCTAGCGTGGCCGGCTTTGCCCTGTCTGGCTGCTGATAAATGTTCCCAAGCCAAGGATGTCGACCACGGACGGACATCAGAGCCAGTCACGGTAACCTTCACCAAGTGAGACCATCTCAAGGGTGATAGATGTGCGTCTGTCATACACTGGAATATCAACCAGAAAGAGACCAAACGGTTTCACCAAAGCCAGGTTTTATCAGAGAAAACAACAGAAGCCCTTCTAGCACGCCAGCTCTGATTGTGGAGGTTATTTCCTGTGCCAGGTTGAAGTCGGTTCCCGCGAAAGCGGCTCTTATCTTGCCAGCTGTTATCAGGCTGAAAATACCAACTGCTGTTGTCACCAGTAAACAGGCTCAAACAGTTTGTGTGGTCTGCCTTGGCTCAGGCAAGGTATCAAACAAAAGGTTTATTAATATCCGTCTCACTCGTGGTATTAACACTGCTCACATACCAAAATGATGAGAACAATGGGGACTTTCAGCGCATTAAGCAGCCCTGTTTGGGATTGGAGCTCGCTGTTGTTGTTCTTAACATACTTGTTGAAGACACGATACATAACCAAAGTATCTATTTTTATTTCAGGATCTTCAGTTAATGCCACCGTATGATGAATTAGAAGCTTTTTAAAAGTGATAGCAGCTGTCTTGACTCGACTTTGTTTCCAGTTCCATTCGCAGTCAGTTTGTCTACTTCATAATTTATAGTCAGTTGCTGTTTGAATAAACTGAAAATACATGGCTAAACGTCCAGACGACAGGTGTTGTCTAACATGAACAATTTCAACAAAAATCCTTCATTTGTGTAATCAAACAAGCTGTTTCTTCCGATGAACACATTGTTTGGACTGTGCACAGCACCCTTCACTGATCGCTGGTGATGCATTATCTAGCAATCATGTTCTGGGAACTACGTGGGCAAGCTTGTGACGTCCAGATATAGAAGTCCAGATGCTCTTCCATGATGGAGACATTTAATCCAACAGAGTGTTGCTCCTGTTTTTGAAAAAAACAAAACAAAACAAAACAAAAAATATACATACATACATACATACATATATATACTGTACTGTATTTATATATTTTGGATAACTTTTATGAACTGTGAACAAGACATACTTAGTCAACTACTCATACATACACACATTACATAAAAAAATAAAATTCTGGAAAAATATGCTTGAAAAAGTATAATAATAATCTAATTAATAATTAGTCAATGATTAGTTAGTAATGTTGCTGTATTGCAGTTAGAATACAATTCAACGATTTGATGAACTGTTTAATGGACTTGTTTAAGTGTCAAAATGTATCACTTTATTTATAGCAGCAATGCTGAGGGTGATACTGGACCTCTGATCATTTTCAACAACAATAAACAGCCTCCTCTGTCCTAGGACTCGTTGTTTTCAGGTAAACAAGACGTGCTTCGGTGAGAGCCAAGGCAGATTCATGCCATAATATCATGATATGAATGGCCAACATGTTGCTCGTGGACACTTTAAGATTTGTCAGGCCTTCTTCTCCACAGACAATAAGTGGGACAACTGTTGAACAGCTGCATATTGTGTGCATGTGTGTGTGTGTGTGTGTGTGTGACAGAACCTGTCTGCAGAAATATTTATCACTCACTACCGTTGTCCATCTGTGTCCCGTGTATTTCCTCACCAAGGGGAGGTCACGGCAGAAGTTGACAACCTTGTGCAGCCTGGCCACCCGTCATTACAAACTCGACCTGAAGCCTAAATGTGCTAAGCCCAGTGTAAATTGACAGGTGACATCCAGCCACTTGAACCTGCTATCATTAAGGGAAGAGTTATCTGAGAGTAAATTAGCACAAGGAAAACATGGCATTGACACACTGATATGATGTGGTGCTAATATATGACAGTGGAATGTGATGCTCAGCAATGTAAGACATTGCAGACAGGCCACAGCAGGGGAGACAGACACAAGAGCTATAGAGCAGGTCTTCGCTGAGGCTCAGGCCCGAATTAAATCCTTGAGTGTAGGAGGGCACTGCAGTAGACATGCAACAGTCAATCACATAGACCAATTATCCTTTCCCTTACCAAAGTATTTATAACCTGTTTATAAAGATGGACGGAGAGTCCGGTTTCAAATGTGTCAAAAACCTGCATTCATTTATTTGGCCAGCAGGGGCCGCCAAAAATGGTTGCAAAAAAAAAAAATGAACTCAAAAAAGAAAGAAGCACTAAATTCATACCTTTCCAAACTGGATCGCTTTTTGTTTATTTTTTTGTTGGTGTCATGTGCAAGTAAAAAAAAAAAAATCAATCAATAAATGAATAAACGAATAGGCATTAATGGCCCGCAATTTCTACCATGCCCGATTTGGACTGATTTTGGTTGAAAATGGCCATGTCGTGGCGTTGTTGTGGGCATGGCTACAGTTTAGTCGTCAAGTGTAGTTGGCGTACCAGTGGGTGGGTGGGTGGCCCACCTCTGGTACCACCCACTGGTACCATCCACACATCTCAATATGGAATCTTCATCTTTCAAAATGAAGCAGAAACTCAAGACGGTGCTGACCGTAGAAAACCAATCTCTGGCTTCAGAACGGCTGTTTGCAATTCAAATAGTGACGTCACGCAAGACGGAATGTGGAATATATTTAAAATATCCTCAATGAACTCAACAAGTTTGGGAACAGCGAGGCCCCCCGAAGATGACGAGACCATTGCAGCCACCCATTGGTGTGTGAATGTGTGAGTGAATGGGTGAATGAGACGCCATTGTAAAGGGCTTTGGGCTACCGTGAAGGTGCTGGAAAGGTGCTCCTATAAGTGCAGTCCATTTACCATTTACAAACCTTTTGTTTGTCACATTAAAAGCAAGCCAATCAAGTTTTGCCACTGCCTGAGTCAGTTGTAGTACTGGAAAAGTTCCTTTTGGTGCCTGGGATGCCACTTGTGTACTGTGACCAAACACAGAGTCCAAGTAAATCATTGTTTAAGCCAGTCAAGAACAGAGAAAAGCAACCATTGCCGTCACTTTCTTCTAATCATAAAATGGCACAACCATCACTTGGTGTGTCAACTTGATACCACTTCAATCCCTATAAAACTGATGGTATTGACGAATGCATCATCCTATGATTGCAGGTAACTTCCTGTGTTGGCCGTGACCAGAAGTCTAACTATTCCCTGACCATTGCTGCCACTTCGTTCTCCTCAACACGCTGGGAGGAGTCTGCAGGTAGTGAAGCTTCTTTCAGATCCAGCTATGTTGCTGTAACTGCTGTAGCTGTAACTGATGTCAGTGGATGCCATTTAAAGAATAAGTGAAAATGCTGTACAAGGGTTGACAAAGCAATGTGTCAATCCTCCCAAAGCTGGCCTGAACTTGTTTGTATCATTTACGGTATTTCATGGACTTCAGATTGAAATGCACCTTTCTGCTAAGTCTGGTGCACACACACATCGTCATGTCTCTGATATTCATGAATGGATGTCCACACTCTCTAAACTTAAACTTCACAGTTTATAAAAACGTCTTTTGTAACATTTGAACACTGTTGGCATGTCATTTAATTTCTATCTGTGGTCCAAGTTCATGTCTTTATTGTCAGGCTCTGCCCCTCTTTCTGCTCCAAGTCAATAAATAGAACCTGGTTTGTGTCCATCTCCTATCCTGACAGGGGAAAAGAATTTAAAAAGTGCAATAGAATTAGAGATAGAGAGGCTATGCTGGGATGAGTCACATGCGAGTTATGCAGGAGAAAGTTCCTGGCTGTGCTCCCATAAAATCACATCATTTGGATGTGAACAGGGACGGCAGCCAGACATAATGAGAGCCGCCTGAGCGATGACCATTGCCACAGTGTGTGTGTGTGTGTGTGTGTGTGTGTGTGTGTGTTGATGATTTGTGTACCTGTCTGTGCTGTGTTTGTGTCCAGGTCAGGGTGGTGCCCTTGGCCTTGTAAGGCAGGGTTATCTAGGGTTATATATTTGATCCCTGCCTCCCCTGCAGGTCTAACTGCCTCTTCATCCTCACCTGGCCTCTGTAAGTTTGCACAACTGGCTGTTGTTTGTGCTTGCGGTGTGCTTTTGTAACCAGGTTTCTAAACTACTCAAAATGTCAGGTTCTTTTTTTTATTTATGAATGTGATCTTATTCAAGTAAATGGACATGACATTCAGTTAGTGGAACAAACAGAAGTGACTGTAAGTGGGAACTGTGGGTGTTACGGCTCACAAAACCATTTTCCATAGCACCGACAGTCTGTTGTTTTTGAACTGAGATGCTTTTTCATAGAAATTCTCATTGTTTTATTTAATAATCTTAATATTTAATAATTTTATTATTGCATTTAAAAACACTAGTAGAATTTTTCTGCTTGTTCTAGGTGGATCACTGACTTATTTTCTTAAATTGAAGCTCAACTGCTCTGGTAAGTAAATACCTTACACATGCCTTAAACCTTCAAATATTTAAACCTAATGTTATTATAGAGTTAAAATGACTATGGTTTGCGGAAGAAATAGAGGTTTTCCAATGATCTAAAAATGATATTGACACCACAAGTATCATGATGTAAGTATAAAACTGTGTGATGTGTGCATGCATTAGTTGAGCCATGGGGGATGCAGAAATGTCCGTGTTTGGGGCAGCTGCTCCGTACCTGAGGAAGTCGGACAAGGAGCGCATGGAGGCGTCCACGCGCATCTTCGACATCAAGAAGGAGTGCTTTGTCCCCGATCCAGTGGAGGAGTTTGTGAAAGGAACCATCAGCAGCAGGGATGGAGACAAGGTCACTGTAGAAACCCAACGTGGAAAGGTCAGTGCGAGCATGTTTCCAGTCAGACGAACAAACAAACACACAGGTATGAATTTCTGTAAATCTATGACTAAAGCTGAATTCCCATCTCAGAAATATGACGGAAAACTGGTGATTTCCAAGACGATTCTAAAGCATACAACAGTGTAGGACAGCTGGTGAAGAAGGGAAATAAAAATGAACAGAAATTCTAAACCTAAGGGATGAAGTGGATGATTGGTACCAGTACGGTGTGTGGTTGCACACGCTTTGAAAAACATGATAAAGTGCTTTTTTTTTTTTTTTTCCCTTTTCAACCACAAAAACTTCTGCAACTGCACTGGGCCGACTACTTAGAAGAAGCCAGAACTAATTGTTTCTAATCACTTTTGGAGGGTACAAACCTCTCAAAGCAGGATGTTGATGATCAGAGCTGTGTTGCAGCCACGTGTTGATCCAAATTGCGCTTGTTCTCGCCAGACCGTGACTGTGAAGGACATCCAGGTTCTGCAACAGAATCCCCCAAAGTTTGACAAGATCGAGGACATGGCCATGTTGACTTTCCTGCATGAGCCGGCTGTGCTGTTTAACCTCAAAGAGCGTTATGCAGCATGGATGATCTATGTGAGTGGTCCTCACTGTGTTGATGAGCTGGACTGTGCATACTAACAGTAGGATTAGTTCAACAAGGTTGGAATAAACGAAACAAATATCAAAACAAAATAACAAACTGAAATTATGATTCTTGTTCTTATGCAATACAATTTTCCTTTGACATCTCTGAAAAACAAACCCGTAAACAAGGGGACACTTTGGTTGATTGAACTGAATTTTTAATCTGTGTTTAGTGTCATGAGGATTTTTTTTTGGGTGAATTTCAAATTTCAGACCTACTCGGGGCTCTTCTGTGTGACTGTCAACCCCTACAAGGGGCTGCCCGTCTACAACCAGGAAGTGGTGATTGCTTACAGGGGGAAGAAGAGGAGTGAAGCTCCTCCCCACATCTTCTCCATCTCTGACAACGCCTACCAGTACATGCTGGCAGGTAAAATGGCCTGACATGATTCACAATTGTTAGAACTGTCACACAATCTTGAACCAAATCTGTTCTCTCTAAAACTTTGTTCTTGTAGACCGTGAGAACCAGTCCATTCTGATCACGTATGTAATGATAGGGAATTAAAAACAAACAAACAAAAAAATCACAATAGCAGTTTCACAAGATGTAGATATTAATATTGGACTTTTCAATTATAGCGGAGAATCTGGCGCAGGAAAGACTGTCAACACAAAGCGTGTGATCCAGTACTTTGCCAGTATTGCGGCTGGAGGCTTGAAGAAAGACCCAAATGCCAAAGACAAGGTGAGCACCACACTGACAAACCGTCATGGTGGCCGCATTAACAGCTACAAGGTGAAGTATACACAGTGAAATACTGAGACGTCCTCTTGCTGTGTGACAGGGCACCCTGGAGGATCAGATCATCCAGGCTAATCCTGCTCTGGAGGCTTTCGGAAACGCCAAGACCATCAGGAATGACAACTCCTCCAGATTTGTAGGTGTCTCATTGTTGTGTCTCTAATGGAGTACGGCCTTTTAGATCACCGAGAACGTAACAAAAGGCATTTTTACCACACAGGGTAAATTCATCAGAATCCATTTTGACACCAGAGGAAAGCTGGCTTCAGCTGACATTGAAACATGTAAATCCGTACACACCCAAAGTGAATCATTTTTAAAATGCAGTTCTGAAGGTGAATTGACACATTTTGCTCCCATCAGATCTTTTGGAGAAGTCTCGTGTGACCTTCCAGCTGAAGGCTGAACGAGATTATCACATTTTCTACCAGATTCTGTCCAACAAAAAGCCAGAACTCCTGGGTTCGTATGTTGCCAGTAGCAAGTTTACTTCTTGGCTTGTCGTCGTTCGTCCATGTGACTGACTGTGTCTCGTGCCTCTTGCCTGTGTCCTGCAGAGATGTTGCTGATCACAAACAATCCCTATGACTATGCCTTCATCTCTCAAGGGGAGACCCAAGTGGCCTCCATTGACGATGCAGATGAACTGATGGCAACCGATGTTAGACTAACCATTATTCATAAT
Organism: Nelusetta ayraudi; assembly: GCF_046127955.1. Lineage (NCBI taxonomy): Eukaryota > Metazoa > Chordata > Actinopteri > Tetraodontiformes > Monacanthidae > Nelusetta > Nelusetta ayraudi. The sequence goes on from NW_027466083.1 coordinate 568,869, forward strand.
TCCCAATTAACGTGTGACTAATTATGACTCCATGAGATGTGTTCAAAACAAAGTTGGATTTAAAATGTCACTCAAGAGGTTGACAAATTGTTGTGTAATACTTTGGGGCAGTATCTACTTTACTGACCGACACATCAACAGCAGTATTCTAGTTGATGCTATGACGACAGTAGAAGATGTCATGCGCCCCGGTTGGTCAGGACGCAGCTCAGCCAAGGTTTATGTAGGATGTGGAAGCCAGCAAGGCAGAGGGGCTGCACAGACGATCCAGTGGCAGACAGGCTGAGCAAGCGATGATCAGGTAGCAGTAGTAGCATCATCTGAACAGCAGCTGGAACCTGGTGTAGCAAGAATTGGTGCCTTCTCTCTGGCCCACTTTAGTAGCAGGTGAGTGATTGACGATGGCTCCACCTGCTGCCTCCTCACACAGCTGCCGCTGGTCCTGCAATTAAGCCCAGAAGCAGGAATGGAGAGAGAGAGCGAGAGTCAAGCTGACAGGGGGAGCAACAGACCTAACAGAAGAAAACAGGAAAACTCTGCATTGATTACTTGGAATTGGGAGCAATTCAAAAATTGCTTTATGTTTTTATTTAAACATGCTTTATCCCTGCTCCCTGTAACCTCACCCTTCCACTTAAAGTTAGGAGTTATTTGGCCATTGGATTAAGTAGTCAACCTGGTCAATAACACTGTTGACATTAATGTTTGTTAAGGTGTTCTGTTCTCCTGCACAGAGTGCCTTTGATGTGCTGGGTTTTACTCAAGAAGAGAAGAACTCTGTGTACAAGATGATCGGTGCCATCATGCATCATGGCAACATGAAGTTTAAGCAGAGGCCGCGAGAGGAGCAAGCAGAGGCTGACGGAACTGAAGGTGAGAGAAGCAGGCTGGTCGGTTGAGGCAGAAGAAGAGAGAAACGTCGGAATAGTAAACCTGCTGCAATTAAATGTCATTCTATGGTTTCAGATGCTGACAAAGTATCTTATCTGATGGGCCTGAACTCTGCTGACCTCATCAAAGGTCTTTGTCACCCGAGGGTCAAAGTGGGAAATGAATGGGTCACTAAGGGTCAAAATACTGCTCAGGTATGAAGAAAAGAAAAGTATCACGCAACAAAACAATATTTTGTATTTTTTTCTTTGTTGTAAATATTTTTTTTCCTGTGCAACAGGTGAACTATGCAGTCGGCGCCCTGTCCAAAGCTGTCTATGAGAGGATGTTTCTGTGGATGGTAATCAGAATCAATCAGTCATTGGAGACCAGGCAACCTCGTCAGTACTTCATTGGTGTACTCGACATTGCTGGATTTGAAATCTTTGACGTATGTACATTTAGTCCAACATTGATGATAGAAAATGAATGCATGTTTATACATCTGCTGTGGCTCAGGACATAGAGTGTCCCCCACTAATCAGTGGGTGAGGGTTTCAATTCTCAGTTTCTCCAGTCAATGTGTTGATCTATCCTCGGAAAAGATACTTAACCCCAAAGTTTGAGTAGGTCCAGTGGGAACAGAGTGTAAAGTGGTCAGTTGAGAGTGCAGGTCATTTAAAATGTATTTTATCCTCTTCCAGTTCAACACCTTTGAGCAGCTGTGCATCAACTTCACCAATGAAAAACTGCAACAGTTTTTCAACCACCACATGTTTGTGCTGGAGCAGGAAGAATACAAGAAAGAGGGTATTGAGTGGACCTTCATTGATTTTGGTATGGACCTGCAGGCCTGTATTGACCTAATTGAGAAGGTGAGCCAATGGTGTGCGTGCTCCTGGATGACACTGAAAACCAATGAATCAAACAAGAATGTGACACTTTTCTTGGTCTCATCAGCCAATGGGAATCATGTCCATCCTTGAAGAGGAGTGCATGTTCCCCAAAGCTTCTGATGCCACCTTCAAAGCCAAGCTGTATGACAACCATCTGGGCAAATCCAGCAATTTCCAGAAGCCAAGAATTGTCAAAGGGAAACCAGAGGCCCACTTTGCCCTGGTTCACTACGCTGGCACTGTTGATTATAACATCAACAACTGGCTGGTGAAGAACAAAGACCCTCTGAATGAGACAGTTGTTGGACTCTACCAGAAGTCGACAGTTAAACTTCTTGCTATACTCTTTGCAAATTATGCTGGAGCGGATTCAGGTACCAATGAATATTCTGACTATTCTCATCGATTTAATGTAAGCTTTTTTGAAGTTTACTTTCTCCACATTTTATTTTTTTAATTTCTTTTGTCAAAATTTAGCTACGTCAGAGGAAGGCAAAAAAGAAAAGAAGAAGAAGAAGGGGTCATCTTTCCAGACAGTATCTGCCCTTCATAGGGTAATGCATTACTATGACATCATTTTCATTTGTATGTTGATTTGAATGATTCTAAATCTTTCAACATTGTCATTATAGGAGAATCTGAACAAACTGATGACCAACTTGAGGTCCACTCACCCGCACTTTGTACGCTGCATCATCCCCAATGAGACCAAGACTCCTGGGGCCATGGAGAATCCTCTGGTGATGCACCAGCTGCGTTGTAACGGTGTGCTGGAAGGTATCAGGATCTGCAGGAAGGGATTCCCCAACAGGATCCTCTATGGAGACTTCAAGCAGAGGTGTCCTTTTTTACACTAAATCCTTTATTATTTGATATTCTGAAAAAATACATTTGAAATTTGTAGTCTTTGAAGCTAAATTGATTCCTTTTTTCATCTTAAGATATCGGATTCTAAATCCTGCGGCCATTCCTGATGGCCAGTTCATTGACAGTAGAAAGGGAGCCGAGAAACTCCTTGGGTCTCTGGATATTGATCACAACCAGTACAAATTTGGACACACCAAGGTATTCATTTTTATTCATTCACAGTATTTTATTGTTTGGTCAGACAATGTTGACATTCAAATAATTGTTTAACTGAAACAAAAACACTGCCCCGTTAGGTGTTCTTCAAGGCTGGGTTGCTTGGTTTGCTTGAGGAGATGAGAGATGAACGTCTCTCTAAAATCATCACGGGTATCCAAGCCAGATCCCGAGGTCTTTTGTCTCGTATTGAGTTTCAGAAGATTGTTGAACGCAGGTACGTATGGTGTTCTGCTGACATTCATCTCGAAAGGTCACGGACCAGAATGCGAATCTCACACAATACATTCTGTTCAAAATTTATTTTAGAGATGCACTACTGGTGATCCAGTGGAATGTCCGCTCATTCATGGGGGTCAAGAATTGGCCATGGATGAAGCTTTTCTTCAAGATCAAACCTCTGCTAAGGTCTGCAGAGGCAGAGAAGGAGATGGCCAACATGAAGGAAGAATTCCTAAAGCTGAAAGAGGCTTATGCAAAATCTGAAGCTCGCAGAAAGGAACTAGAGGAGAAAATGGTTTCTCTTCTCCAAGAGAAGAATGACCTGCAACTCCAAGTCCAGGCAGTATGTACCCATCTGTTCTCCTTGAACGGGTCAGGTTAAGATATAGATTAATCTGATTCATTATTTTGTTAGGAACAAGATAATCTCTGTGATGCTGAGGAGAGATGTGAGGGGCTGATTAAGAACAAAATTCAACTGGAAGCAAAATCCAAAGAGTTGATGGAGAGGCTGGAGGACGAGGAGGAGATGAATGCTGAGCTAACGGCAAAGAAGAGGAAGCTGGAGGATGAGTGCTCTGAGTTGAAGAAAGACATCGATGACTTAGAGTTGACTCTGGCCAAGGTGGAGAAGGAGAAGCACGCCACTGAGAACAAGGTAATATACTGATAAATACCTGCCAATTTATGATGCTTATCTTCAACAACATGAGTGTTAAAACTTCAATCTGGCCACAGGTGAAAAACCTGGTTGAAGAAATGGCAGCTCTTGATGAAATCATCGCCAAGCTGACCAAGGAGAAGAAAGCCTTACAGGAAGCTCATCAGCAAACCCTGGATGACCTGCAGAGTGAAGAGGACAAAGTCAACACTCTGACCAAGGCCAAAACTAAGCTGGAGCAGCAAGTGGATGATGTATGAACCAGTGCCAATTTCCTTTCCTGTGATTGATTTTATTTTTGGGTTATAACCACATTGATTCAATACATTTGCGTGAAGCTTGAAGGGTCACTGGAACAAGAGAAGAAGATTCGAATGGATTTAGAGAGAGCAAAGAGGAAGCTGGAGGGAGACTTAAAGTTGACCCAGGAGACTGTGATGGATTTAGAAAATGACAAGCAACAGTTGGAGGAACGTCTTAAAAAGTACTATCAATTTGAAACACTTCTAATTCTGCATGTTAAACATATTTCAAAATGTGTTCGAGGTACTCATTATGTAAAAATGTTGCAGGAAAGACTTTGAAATAAGTCAGCTTAATGGCAAACTTGAGGATGAACAGTCCATCATCATCCAGCTTCAGAAAAAACTTAAAGAGCTGCAGGTAAGATGAAAGAGTTGGGTGTTGTTTTAAAACAATGAATACTCAATTGTTTACACTCAATTTACCAAATGTAGGTGAATTTGGCTAATGCCTTAAAATTTTGTTCCAAACACCGAGGCTCGTGTGGAAGAGCTTGAGGAAGAGCTGGAGGCCGAGCGAGCTGCCAGAGCCAAGGTGGAGAAGCAGAGAGCAGACCTGGCCAGAGAATTGGAGGAGATCAGTGAGAGACTGGAGGAGGCCGGTGGAGCGACATCTGCCCAGATTGAGATGAACAAGAAAAGAGAGGCCGAGTTCCTGAAGCTGCGCAGAGACCTTGAAGAGGCCACTCTGCAGCATGAAGCCACTGCTGCCACACTCAGGAAGAAACAAGCCGACAGTGTGGCCGACCTGGGAGAGCAGATTGACAACCTGCAGAGAGTCAAGCAGAAACTGGAGAAGGAGAAGAGTGAGCTCAGACTGGAGCTGGATGATGTGGTGTCCAGTATGGAGCAAATTGTGAAGACAAAGGTATGAGTGCAAGGGTGAAGATGGCCAGACATGAAATGGAGTAAATCATCTATATATTCATAAAGTCTTGAGTCAGTGTTGTTTTGTTCTGACTCTGTGGACGAACGCTACATTTGAGCTTAAAGTCCTTCGTTCCTAAAGCCCAGAAATCTGCACTATTGAAAAATAATGTCTGTTGACTATTTTATATGGCCCTGCGATGAACTGGCCACTTGTCCAGGGTGTCACCCTGCCTTCGCCCTAAGACAGCTGGGAGAGGCTCCAGCAGACCCCCGTGACCCTGAATAGGAATAAGCGGGTATAGAATGGATAGATGAATAGATGAATGAATGAATGGCTGTTTTATATTTCTTTTGCAGGTCATGTTGGAGAAAACTTGCAGAACATTGGAGGATCAAATGAATGAATACAGGAACAAGTGCAACGAAAACCAGAGGACAATAAATGACTTCACAACCCAGAAGGCGAAGCTTCAAGCTGAAAATGGTCAGTGGGCCTCTGCTCTCAAAGATGCTCTCTGACTTGAGAGTGTGACTGTGAACCACAAACAACTATATCATTTCAGATGAACTGGTTAGACAGGCAGAGGAGAAAGAGTCGCTTGTTTCTCAGCTGACGAGAGGAAAAAATTCCTACAACCAGCAACTTGAGGATCTCAAAAGACAACTTGAGGAGGAAGTCAAGGTATAAGGAATAGCAAAATGGTTATTTGGTGAAGTTATTTTCCCAGGTTCCCAACACCCATTCTTGATTTGAATGCAGGCAAAGAATGCATTGGCCCATGCGGTGCAGTCTGCTCGCCATGACTGCGACATGCTGAGGGAGCAGTATGAAGAGGAGCAGGAGGCCAAGGCCGAACTGCAGCGCGGCATGTCCAAGGCCAACTCTGAGGTGGCTCAGTGGAGAACCAAGTATGAAACTGATGCCATCCAGAGAACTGAGGAACTGGAAGAAGCCAAGTGAGTAATAGAGAGGAAGTAGATTTTTTTTTGGACTGGATTGGAGTATTTCCAGTGTTTCTCTCATTACTACTACTACTACTACGTTGATCAGAGCTAATGAGTTCATAATAATGAACAAGAATAATGCAATTATGAGTAAGAAATAATTTTTATTTATTTTCCAGGAAGAAGCTGGCTCAGCGTCTCCAGGATGCCGAGGAGGCTGTTGAAGCAGTGAACGCCAAGTGTTCCTCTCTGGAGAAGACCAAACACAGGCTGCAGAATGAGATTGAAGATCTCATGGTAGATGTGGAGAGGTCGAATGCTGCTGCTGCTGCTCTGGACAAGAAGCAAAGGAACTTTGACAAGGTTTGTGTGATGAAAGTCTCATCTTATCAGAATGAATCATTACTATTTTTTTTGCCATGATGAATCACCACATGTAGAAGTTACAAAGAGTTCCCACAGTCAATCTGTAAATAATATAACATTCACATTCCCATAAATACATTTTATTGAACCTGAATTTGAAATTGTAGGTCTTGTCTGAGTGGAAGCAAAAGTATGAAGAGTGTCAGTGTGAGTTGGAGAGCTCCCAGAAGGAGGCCAGGTCTCTGAGCACCGAGCTCTTCAAGCTGAAGAACTCCTATGAAGAAACTTTGGACCAGCTGGAGACCGTGAAGCGGGAGAACAAGAATCTTCAGGGTAATATATCGGTTGGAAACTATTTATGGTATATACATATTGCACTGGACGGAAGGTCAATAAACACACCCACTTTTGAACACAGAGGAGATTTCTGACCTTACTGAGCAACTTGGTGAGGGAGGAAAGACCATCCATGAGTTGGAAAAGGTCCGTAAGCAAATAGAGCAGGAAAAGAGTGAGATCCAGGCTGCTCTGGAGGAAGCGGAGGTAAATACAATAAAACATTTCTGCACAGAGTTGTTTCAGAAAAAAAGAATTGTAGGTAATCGTTAATTGATGTAATCAGCAGAGACATACATGGTTTGACAATGCATTCATTCTAGGGCTCTCTGGAGCACGAGGAAGGGAAGATTCTGAGAGCCCAGCTGGAGTTTGCCCAGCTTAAGGCAGAAATGGAACGCAAACTCACTGAGAAAGACGAGGAGATGGAGCAGAGCAAGAGGAACCTGCAGAGGACAATCGACACCCTGCAGAGCTCTCTTGAAACCGAGACCCGCAGTAGGAATGAGGCCCTGCGTCTGAAGAAGAAGATGGAGGGTGACCTCAATGAGATGGAGATCCAACTCAGCCAGGCCAACAGGCAGGCGGCTGAGGCTCAGAAACAACTCAAATCAATTCATGCACATCTGAAGGTAAGAAAGAGACTCAGGTCTTCTGAATCTGAATCTGAATCTGCAGCCTCCAATTGGGCTCATGTTTTCTCCAGGATGCTCAGCTGCAGCTGGATGAGTCTCTCAGGGCCAACGAAGACATGAAGGAAAACGTTGCCATTGTTGAGAGACGCAACAACCTGCTGCAAGCTGAGGTGGAGGAACTGAGAGCTGCTTTGGAGCAAACTGAAAGAGGTCGTAAACTGGCTGAGCAAGAGTTGCTGGATGTTAGTGAGAGGGTGCAACTACTGCACTCACAGGTATGGCCAAGACTAAGACTTTGAACTTGTTTCACCATCTTCTCAAATTTAGCTGTGTAAAATTCACCCATTTGAATGAACCACCTTCTGTGTTGGAAAAAAGAACACGAGCCTGATCAACAACAAGAAGAAGCTCGAGGCTGATGCTTCCCAACTTCAGACTGAAGTGGAGGAAGCAGTGCAGGAGTGCAGAAATGCTGAGGAGAAGGCCAAGAAGGCCATCACTGATGCTGCCATGATGGCAGAGGAGCTGAAGAAGGAGCAGGACACCAGCGCTCACCTGGAGCGCATGAAGAGGAACATGGAGCAAACTATCAAAGATCTGCAGCATCGCCTGGATGAAGCTGAGCAGATCGCCATGAAGGGAGGAAAGAAGCAGGTGCAGAAGCTGGAGGCCAGGGTAAGTGTGTCTTTTGCATTTGCGGTGACGGTATCCCAGCCTACCAAGCGTGTCGAAAACATAACAAAGTAATAATCTAAAAAACAATCAGGTGAGGGAACTTGAAAGCGAGGTGGAGATGGAACAGAAGAAGAGCAGTGAGGCTGTGAAGGGTGTTCGTAAATATGAGCGCCGCATCAAAGAGCTCACCTATCAGGTTTGTCTGACTTTAAATTCATTCAAATGTGTGATAGTAGGTTTTTAACACAAAGTTGACTTTGACGCGGCGTTTTGAAATGCACCAGACTGAGGAGGACCGCAAGAACATCGCCAGGCTCCAGGATCTGGTTGATAAACTTCAGCTGAAAGTGAAGGCCTACAAAAGATCTACTGAGGAAGCGGTAAGTGCGGCAGTGTGGCCTCTGCATTAGGCTTCTTTTGCTCCGTCGCCACTCAACTCTCTTCGTCCGTCCATGGCATCGACAGGAGGAGCATGCAAACGCCCACCTCGGGAAGTTCCGCAAGCTGCAGCATGAGCTGGACGAGGCCGAGGAGAGAGCCGACATCGCTGAGAGTCAGGTCAACAAGCTGCGCATCAAGAGCCGCGATGTGGGGTCGAAGGTCAGTAGCACTCAACACTCTGTGGCAGGCCACACCGCCCTTTGCGTGAACTCGGGTGCTCTGCTCCGTGGTTACAGAGGTTCTGACCCGAGTGGCCTCAGCTTCTGTGTGGTGGAAATGCATCCACCCAGTTCTCGTGCAGGAACGCTGGTGCACGACAACTGGAATGGAATTCCACAGGATTTAGTTGCAGTCCGTCATAAATTGCAAAACCAATTTGTTGTAAAGAGCGACACTAACCGGAGGCTCACAGCTTTTTCTCTTCCTCTCTCTTTCCTCCAACTCCTCTGGCTGCTGCAGAAAGGCTTTGATGAGGAGTGAAACTGTGGAGCCCACAGAAATCCCCCTGGTTGCTGTGTACTGTAGAGCCCCCCCCCCCGCTACCCCTATTCACAACCTGTAGTGATTAATAAAATCTGATTGTGCTGCTGCACTACGTTATTGTTGCGTTGTTCTTTTGGTGCCGTGTTCCTCTTCATTTGGGGGTCTTGTTGCTCTTTCTCAATATTGAACATTGAACATTCATAATGATTAACAACAGTTCCCATTTTACATACATGACGTACATATAAGAAGGTTTAATGGGTTCAACTATGGAAGCCCGTTCTAGTCAGGTGAAACAGTAGAAACACACTATCACTGTATTTTCCCTTTAGGCAACAACAGCTGTGTTTCCATGACAGTTTTTCGCAAAATAAAAGCAATATTTCTCAAATTTCGAAAAAGTACAATTGCGATTTGCAGGTGTTTAATTCTTGTAATTCTCGGCCAGCGAGACCCCACTGTGAGGAAGCCCTTCTCCCTCATTTCCATTTCTAACTCCTTGTATAAAACTGTATTTCAATGTCGTTTGCTGTCATATGATGCTCATTAATTGTACTTTAAATTGTATTTTAAACAAAAACAACAACAACAATAACAACATATAAGACCCAGGTCTATTTGACTAAACCTGGGCTGACTTGATCATGTTGTGTCAGTGCAGTCTGGTAACAGTGGCTGGGGAGATTTAAAAAGAAAAACCAAAAGCAACTGTGGCTAAAATATGTTAATAGTATTCAGTTCTTGAAATAGATTTAAAGGCAGCCTCAGCACCAGGGCCCCAAGGTCAACAATAAAGTGATGCTCAATCTCTGCCCTGCTATAATAACAGGCATAATCACTAGCAGCTGCTCAGTAAAGCCCTGTTTAAGTCTTCCCTGTTCCTCCTAAAGGCAACGGAGAAAAAAACAATCAACGTTTACAGATTCCATGCCTTTATATGTTTTATGTATTTGCACTACAATCTACAATCTACAATACAAGTATTTCTCAATGGTTTATATACAGTATGTTCAGGCAGTGCGGCTGAGTTGAATTTCTTCATTAGCACTGTAAAATATTTTTGACACAATTTATTATTTTTACGCATATTTTCACAGGGGTGTCTTCTCAAATGAGTGAATTGAACAGCATTGTATTTTAGATCAAATGAATCAAAAAACACAGTTGTGAACTAAAAACTAAATGCTTAGCTGTTTGTCTAGAGCTTTGACTTGCTCATGGTGCCAAGTCTAGTCATTGTTCTTGCTGCCAGGAAGAGAAGCCCCCTGTTCCCTTTAAATATAAATTCAAGTCTCTGACTCTCAGAGAAAACAGCAAGTTTTTCCTCACATCATGGAAGCATTTTTACAAATCTGGTCACACCTCTACGCCTAAGCAGGATTGTCGTCACGACCGACAGCATGTCTGATGGAACATGGAACAATTCCGTCCTTCTATATATAGATCACACATACTGTATATAACAGAAGCCAATGGCCTTATCGCGCGAGCTGAAAGGTTTTCACACACGTCAATTGTAAAGCGGTTTTAGATGTAAAAAGAGAGATCAATAAAAGAGGTGTGACGCCTTCATAGACTGATCCAAAATAAGAGATGTTTCATAGCCAGCAGTAGTGTTAACTCCTAAGTGTGCAAGGAACCATATCTGGTCATATCCAGAAGCATGCTATTATGCTTCAGCTTCAGCTTCAAGTCACTTGCATGTGGAAATTCAAGACACATTTTAAAATAGCTCACTGTTTCACTCAATGCAGTGCAAAGCGATAAATATAGTTCCATGAAAGACGGAGATCATTTTAATCAAAATAAAATGTCACATCAAATAGAGTAGGACCATATCTTAGTATATGAATGACAAAATCCAGTTAATGTCATGAATAACTTAATCATTTTGTGAATATTACGGCTTGTGCCAATGGAGGCCCTCTGATGGACACGGCTCCTCTGGGATCAAAACCCACAGAGCAGCTGACAAATACTTCATCATATTTGTTGTGTTTACATGCTGTGACATAAGCAAAGAATTCATATCATATTGAGTTAAGACCACAGCCTTGGCCTGTAAGGTCAGCCCTATCTGCACTTGGTCTTTGCTGGGGCTGGCTGGGCAACATGGAATCTCTCACTTCCAGTGGGCAACTTGACAGTGGCTGTCAGTAACAGTTATCAGGCTGGAAATAATCTCAGCACTTGTCAGCAGTTGTTGACCCCCCCCTGTTATCTTTTAACCTTTGAAGGGGCTGTAAGGGCCTCAGTGAGTAAGTGGCTTTCCATTAGAGGTGCTAATGGAAACATAGAAATAACAGTATGTCATCAGGGAATGCGTCCAATTCTCCGTTATTAAAGAAAACCTTTCTTTCACATTTATTCAACTTGATAAGAGTTGAAGTGAAATGAGGTTTGGCTCAGTACAAAGGCTCCCCGGGCCGTCTTACTGCTGGCTTTACATTTCTGCCCACTGACAGGGGAGCTGTTCTTCTACGATAAGTACAGCGCTGGACTGGCGCAGAGCGAGTCTGTCACTCTGGGTGTATTTATGTGAGCCACAGCCCAGTGAAAGGCCATTCATCTGATGGTTGATCCTCGCCACAGTCACAGGCAGCACCCTGGAAGCCTCGCTGCCTGTTCTTCTCCATCAGTGCAGGCTTCTCAAGCAGGAATTTCACACAGTTATCTTTGTCCCCAAAGACATAATACCGCATCAACTGGGCAGTTACCGAGGAGCCAGGTTTCACCAGAGGCCGTCTGACAATGGGAGAGGGCTTCCGAGCTGACCTCGTGCTGCAGTCTTCTATTGTGTGTCACCATCACTGCCCCCTGGCGAATCTCAGGCCCGTCACCTGTGGCCGATCTCGTCTCCGTGGTTGATGCTTGTCGTCGCTAGTGTTCTTTTTTTAGACGTCTGTTTATGTTGCTGCAGTGTCCATTCTATGACCACTGAGCACAATATGTTGCCAAAGCCTCCAGTTAATCCCTCGGGGTAATTGAGACCCATTCATGACAATGGCTCTCTAAAATATCTCCCCCACCGGCAGCTTCTTCATCTTCCTTTGCTATAGAACAGCACCAGAGGTTTCGATCAACACTGCTCTCTGCATTAGCAACCAATGAATTTCCAACGTGCAAGAGGATTGCATGTAGTATTGGGAATAACCCAAAGAATGTGAATTATTGTTTCCTTTTTGCTTACATCTTTTGACATTTTGCAATGTCTCTTCTTAGACGGCACGAGACATCTTTCTGAGGCAAGTTTGTGTGTGTGTGTGTGTGTGTGTGTGTGTGTGTGTGTGTGTGTGTGTGTGTGTGTGTGTGTGTGTTCAGGTTTTGTTGGCTTGCCCACAAATGCAGAATTTTTGACCTCTCGTGACAACTTGAAGTCGAGCGTCTGTGCGGATTTGCTGTGCGCCTCCTGAAAGCAGGCGCCCGTCGGTGCCAAGTGTTGGCTGAGTGTGAGCAGCGGGGTACAGTAACAGCAGCAGCCTTCCTGCGAGGGATGGGATGATGAGCATGAGATTTATCTCCCTGTCTATTTTAAGGGTTAGTCGCGGTCCCTCCGCTGCTTGAGGATACCTATGATGAATCACCACGCCGCATGAGGCGCCTAATATGGCCTCGTCAGAAGACTCCATCACTGATAAGACACTGAACCACTGTCTTCTATATTGCTCCCTGCCACTCATTAACCCCCGCCCTTCGCACTATGCCGACACCACTCAGACACAATAGCATTCCTGCACACTGGATGGCACACTCCATATTTGGAAAAGGGGCTTTGTTTAAAACGAGAACTGATGGCGAGACCCCCAACAGGTCACCATTCTATCTCAAGGTAAGTTGCGGGAGCATTGTCTTGCACAACAGGAACTGTGCAGGAATTGTATTGACGTGGTAACTGTGTTTCTCTGGACCTTGGATGACAACAATTCTTTTCTTTTGTTCTAGGACCACTGCACCTCAGTCACCTAAGCAGGGATTGATAAGGTAAGTATGCAAAAAAGGGAAATAAATGGAGGGTAGTATTCAGTTAACATACTGAATTGAATATATTACAAAAACACTTTTGGCATATATTGGCTTTGGTTTACCTTCATAAAATAACCCATTTTCTTCCTTTTTTTTAAAAAAAAAAAAATGCAGACACATTGAAAGATGGGCGATGCTGCCATGAGAGAGTTTGGGGCAGCGGCTCCTTACCTTAGGAAGTCAGATAGGGAGCGACTGGAGGCCCAGACTCGTATCTTTGACATGAAGAAGGAGTGCTTTGTTCCTGATGCTGACGAGGAGTATGTGAAAGCTTCCATTGTCAGCCGCGAGGGGGACAAAGTCACTGCTCAGACTGCGAAAGGGAAGGTAGGTGTGCTGGCTGGTGACCTCAGATTCAACTGTTTGCTAACTTAAGAGGAGCAGTAATGCAGCAAAGAAGTCAAACCCCCCTCAGGAACCTACGAGCGGATCATGCACAGAACATGAGATAATTCTGTTAACAGTAATCTCATAACACCATATACTGTTTTCAGACTGTGGTGGTGAAGGATTGTGACGTCCACCCTCAGAACCCGCCAAAGTTTGATAAAATTGAAGACATGGCCATGTTCACCTTCCTTCACGAGCCTGCTGTGCTGTTTAACCTCAAAGAGCGTTACGCAGCATGGATGATCTATGTGAGTAGAGACATCAAAAACCATGACAAGGAGACTTGAGCACATTGTTAGAATCCTGAAAAGGAATTATTTACTTTTTTCCCTTTTCTAATTGCTTCAGACCTACTCGGGGCTCTTCTGTGTGACTGTCAACCCCTACAAGGGGCTGCCCGTCTACAACCAGGAAGTGGTTGTTGCTTACAGGGGGAAGAAGAGGAGTGAAGCTCCTCCTCACATCTTCTCCATCTCTGACAATGCCTACCAGTACATGCTGACTGGTAATTATTTCCACAGAATGTTGGTTGGAGGTTAAGGGGACAGTTTGTTGAGAAGGCCTACTTTAATCACTTGAATCACTCTTGTTTTGCAGATAGAGAAAATCAGTCAATTCTCATCACGTAAGTTATGTTGGTGTTACTCAGCTCAGCTCTGCTTTAGCAACAACATTAGCGACGACGTGAACTCAGAAACATTTCGACCAACACCCGACAGTTAAATACTTACTCCGTGAGGACAATTCCATATTGCATGCCCGTGTTTTGCTTTACTAGAAAAACTACATACAAACAATAAAATGAACTCATAGGTTTAACATCTGACACAACGCAACAATATTAACTTTTTATTCTGCACACAGGTGAAATGCTTTTCATAACAAGATATTTATGCTGGTTGTTTATAGCAATGAAACATATGAGTTACAAAAGCAATAAGAGTAAGTTGTGTTGAGTGAGTTGGCTAAGTCAGTGTGTATTATGCACCATGTTTCTCTTCAGTCAGTCGATCCAAACACTATTTTGTTTTCCAGCGGAGAATCTGGGGCTGGGAAAACTGTCAACACCAAGAGAGTCATCCAGTACTTTGCCAGCATTGCAGCTGCAGGTGGAAAGAAGGATGCAAGCTCCGAGAAAAAGGTTGACAAGGCTCCATTTGCTTAAAAAGGCCCTCACAATAGACAAAACACTTGCTGTCACTGTTGAAGTGTAAGATGTTGAATCTTCTGCTTTGGGTTTAGGGAACCCTGGAGGATCAAATCATCCAGGCTAACCCTGCGCTGGAGGCCTTTGGAAATGCTAAGACAATCAGGAATGACAACTCCTCCAGATTTGTAAGTTTGTTTCTATACATTTGTCTCTTTTATGTATTATGCATATTTAGTTACTCTACTTTGTAATTTATAAATAGGGCAAATTCATCCGAATTCACTTTGCCGCAAGTGGAAAGCTGGCCTCAGCTGATATCGAGACATGTAAGCATTCTTCCTTTATAATTGTGTGTATTGATATATTCTTCACAGTCTCCCCTTTAATTGATTATGCATAATGGATGATTCATTTTATTTTATTTATTTCAACAGATCTACTGGAGAAGTCCCGTGTCACATTTCAGCTTAAAGCTGAGAGAGATTATCACATCTTCTATCAGATTCTGTCACAGAAAAAACCTGAGCTGCTTGGTAAATGACGATGACTGAACTTCGCTGTCCTTACAAATCATCGCCACAGCGTTTTCTATGCTTCTGATATATATTTTTTTACTTTATGCCTTGATTTCCAGAGATGTTGCTCATCACCAACAACCCCTACGACTACGCCTTCATCTCCCAAGGAGAGACGACAGTAGCTTCTATCAATGATGCTGAGGAGCTGATGGCAACTGACGTGAGTTGTGAACAATTCATCCATACATTATTAATAATTGTAATGTGTGCATGTATGTACGGTATGTATATAAGTATGTATGTGTGTAAAGCACAACAATTTTCTTTATTTATTGTACTTTGTGTATTCATATCTAGCTACACGTATCATTTTATGTACAGAAGGGAGATAACAAAAGATAACAAATGTAACTCCACACTTTTCCAGGATGCCTTTGATGTTCTGGGTTTTACTCAAGAGGAGAAGAACGGCATTTACAAGATGATCGGAGCCATCATGCATCACGGCAACATGAAGTTCAAGCAGAAGCAACGAGAAGAGCAGGCAGAAGCTGACGGAACCGAAGGTGAGAGCTGAATTTCAGGGGAAATAAAGGCCAGAACGGAAGTAGCTAGAATTCCAAAAAACAATAAAAACATTTAGAATCTTCGATGTCCTAAATATCTCTACATGTATACATGTACACTTTCGTCTACAGTTGTTGACAAAGTAGCTTATCTGATGGGCCTGAACTCTGCAGACCTTATTAAAGGTCTTTGTCACCCAAGAGTCAAAGTGGGAAATGAATGGGTCACCAAAGGACAAAATGTCCAGCAGGTGGGAATCATTTACATGCTCTTCAGAGTGCAAATGAGAGGCACATTTATGTAGACAGCACAATGATGACACAAGTAATATAAAATTGACCTTATAATTTTTTTTGATTAGGTATACTACGCTATCGGTGCACTTTCTAAGTCAGTGTACGAGAAGATGTTCCTTTGGATGGTGGTGAGAATCAACCACTCCCTGGACACAAAGCAGCCTCGTCAGTACTTCATCGGGGTGTTGGACATCGCTGGATTTGAGATCTTCGACGTGAGCTTCGACTTTGCCAAATCATTGCTATTCCTCAGAAGTCCATCTCAGTTACTTTGTGGTGCATCATAGAAAAAGCTGTTTACCGTAAACATGACCATAGTCAACTTGCAGTTGTGGATCTTGTTCAGCTAGACCTTGAACTTTGCTGCTCACATTTTTATTTTTTTTTTGCTGTTTCATTTCACATTCCAGTTCAACACCTTTGAGCAGATGTGCATCAACTTCACCAATGAAAAACTGCAACAGTTTTTCAACCACCACATGTTTGTGCTGGAGCAGGAAGAATACAAGAAAGAGGGTATTGAGTGGACCTTCATTGATTTTGGTATGGACCTGCAGGCCTGTATTGACCTAATTGAGAAGGTGAGCCAATAACATGTTCATTGATGAAATTGAAAACCAATGAATCAAACAAGAATGTGACACTTTTCTTGGTCTCATCAGCCAATGGGAATCATGTCCATCCTTGAAGAGGAGTGCATGTTCCCCAAAGCTTCTGATGCCACCTTCAAAGCCAAGCTGTATGACAACCATCTGGGCAAATCCAGCAATTTCCAGAAGCCAAGAATTGTCAAAGGGAAACCAGAGGCCCACTTTGCCCTGGTTCACTACGCTGGAACTGTTGATTATAACATCAACAACTGGCTGGTGAAGAACAAAGACCCTCTGAACGAGACGGTTGTTGGACTCTACCAGAAGTCTAACCTAAAGCTGTTATCATTTCTTTTTGCCAACTATGCTGGAGCGGATTCAGGTTTGTATTTTAAAACTATTAATAATGTCTGAAAAGTAATCAGATTAAACATGTACACTTACTCTAAATATTTGACTTATCTCTAGAATCTGGTGGAAAGGGAAAAGGTAGCAAGAAGAAAGGTTCATCCTTCCAAACTGTATCAGCTTTGCACAGGGTAAGACCTCTTGAATTCATATTGTAATAAGGTTGTGGTAGGTCTGACATTGGCCAGTGACAATCAACGGAGACATCTTCACCACATCAACAGGAGAACCTGAACAAACTGATGACCAACTTGAGGTCTACCCATCCTCACTTTGTACGCTGCATCATCCCCAATGAGACCAAGACTCCTGGGGCCATGGAGAATCCTCTGGTGATGCACCAGCTGCGTTGCAACGGTGTGCTGGAAGGTATCAGGATCTGCAGGAAGGGATTCCCCAACAGGATCCTCTATGGAGACTTCAAGCAGAGGTATGCCGTCAAACATTCAAAAATTGTATTGAATATTACTAAGGACATTGTGTCTTTTCCAGATACCGTATCCTGAATCCAAGTGCTATTCCAGAAGGCCAGTTTATTGACAGCAAGAAGGGAGCAGAAAAACTCCTCGGGTCTCTGGATATTGATCACAACCAGTACAAGTTTGGACATACAAAGGTTTGAATGTTGTTATTAATTTCTGCATGTGTTGAGCAGCAGGTAGTTCCAGTCATAGATCAACAACTCCATCTCTCCAAGGACAGGAATCCAGGATTCTATTATTGTTAGTGAATTGATGCTATTGTCTAAAAGAACACATCTTGATTGGCCAAAAGGGCAATTATTGCAAATGTGCCTCTTACATCTATTTAATGAAAGTGCTTTTATTTATATGAAAATTAAACTAAAAAAATAACAACAAGCACACAATTTTTAAGTTGAGAAAAACACTGGCCAAACTTTTTCATCAGGTGTTCTTCAAGGCTGGTCTTCTAGGACAACTGGAGGAAATGAGGGATGACCGTTTGTCACTGATCATCACTGGAATCCAGGCAAGATCCAGAGGTCTGCTGGCAAGAGTGGAATTCCAGAAGATTGTTGAGAGAAGGTTTGACTGAAATCCATCCCAAAAAAATGAAATGTTTTTTTTTGGTGTTGAATAATAGTTTGTTTGGCCTTTGACAGAGATGCACTACTGGTGATCCAGTGGAACATCCGTGCCTTCATGGGGGTCAAGAATTGGCCATGGATGAAGCTTTTCTTCAAGATCAAACCTCTGCTAAGGTCTGCAGAGGCAGAGAAGGAGATGGCCAACATGAAGGAAGAATTCCTAAAGCTGAAAGAGGCTTATGCAAAATCTGAAGCTCGCAGAAAGGAACTAGAGGAGAAAATGGTTTCTCTTCTCCAAGAGAAGAATGACCTGCAACTCCAAGTCCAGGCTGTGAGTAAAATTTTACTTGCAGCTTGAATACGAATGAAACATAATATAATATGCACTCAGGTTTTCGTCTTCAAACAAATTGACTTTTTGGTTTCATATAGGAACAAGATAATCTTGCAGACGCTGAGGAGAGATGTGAGGGGCTGATCAAACACAAAATTCAGACGGAGGCAAAAGCCAAAGAGTTGTCTGAGCGACTGGAAGACGAGGAGGAGATGAATGCTGAGCTAACAGCAAAGAAGAGGAAGCTGGAGGATGAGTGCTCTGAGCTGAAGAAAGACATCGATGACTTAGAGTTGACTCTGGCCAAGGTGGAGAAGGAGAAGCACGCCACTGAGAACAAGGTAGAAAAATGTCACTGCTGTCTCTCTCATTGTAATTTCTGCATGAATGTGTTATACATCCGTACTTGCATACTCACTATAAACAACTTTATTTCTTGCATCACAGGTGAAAAACCTGGTTGAAGAAATGGCTGCTCTTGATGAAATCATCGCCAAGCTGACCAAGGAGAAGAAAGCCTTACAGGAAGCTCATCAGCAAACCCTGGATGACCTGCAGAGTGAAGAGGACAAAGTCAACACTCTGACCAAGGCCAAAACTAAGCTGGAGCAGCAAGTGGACGATGTAAGGATACAAAAATGTTTTGGGTTCATATTAATATACATGCTTTTGCAACTTTTCACACAACTATTGGAAACAAATAATGAGTGTGGACTATTTCTCAGCTTGAAGGGTCACTGGAACAAGAGAAGAAGGTTCGCATGGATCTCGAGAGAGCAAAGAGGAAGCTGGAGGGAGACCTGAAACTGACACATGAGAGCATTATGGACCTGGAGAATGACAAGCAACAACTTGAGGAACATCTGAAAAAGTAAAAACGACACTTCAAAAGCGATACCAACAAATAAGAATTTACTTAACATCTAACAACACTTTTTTTTCCACAGGAAAGATTTTGAAGTCAGTCAGCTCAATAACAGAATAGAAGATGAGCAGGCTGTGACACTTCAGCTTCAAAAGAAACTGAAAGAGCTTCAGGTTGGTGGTTTATTCAGTAAATGGGAAAAGCATCAGTAAAATGTGTAGCCCTATAAACATTGAAATAATTTTGTGTGTCAAGGCTCGCATTGAGGAGCTTGAGGAAGAGCTGGAGGCCGAGCGAGCTGCCAGAGCCAAGGTGGAGAAGCAGAGAGCAGACCTGGCCAGAGAGTTGGAGGAGATCAGTGAGAGACTGGAGGAGGCCGGTGGAGCGACATCTGCCCAGATTGAGATGAACAAGAAAAGAGAGGCTGAGTTTCAAAAACTGCGCAGAGACCTTGAAGAGGCCACTCTGCAGCATGAAACCACTGCTGCCACACTCAGGAAGAAACAAGCCGACAGTGTGGCCGACCTGGGAGAGCAGATTGACAACCTGCAGAGAGTCAAGCAGAAACTGGAGAAGGAGAAGAGTGAGCTCAGACTGGAGCTGGATGATGTCGTCTCTAATATGGAACACATCGTGAAGACAAAGGTTGTTGAAAGGGTTTCCTTCAAATGTTGATGATACTCTGTTGATGCATCGATACTAAAGGCTGCCTTTCTCCCCCTAAATGCAGACAAACCTGGAGAAAACGTGTAGGATGGTGGAAGATCAGATGAATGAATATAAAGCCAAGTTTGAGGAGGCCCAGCGTTGCATCAATGACTTCAATATGCAAAAAGCAAAACTTCAAACAGAAAACGGTATGTGTATTGTTTTTAAAATGTCATCCCGTCAACACAGATAATTTACATGAAGAACATGTTACAGATAAATAGGATAACCATTAATTCATTATGCCACTATACAATTGAAACAATTAGCACTTTATACTTTGCACTTAATCTTATCATGATTAATGTGATAATGCTGACAACCCTACAATTAATAATACATAATATATGCCTCTTAATGGTTAATCCAGCACGATGAGATTGATAAACTTTTGCAAGATTGACAATATATTTCTGCATTGGTTCAAATATTAGGTGAGCTGTCAAGGCAGGTGGAAGAAAAGGATTCTTTAGTGTCCCAACTAACCAGAGGAAAAATGTCTTACACCCAACAAATTGAGGACCTGAAAAGACAATTAGAAGAGGAGACTAAGGTATATCAATCTTCTTTACATAGTTTTATTTCAAGAAATACGACAGTATTGATTTACCTACATAATTTTGTTTAAAAAAAAAAAAAAAAAAAGGCCAAGAGTGCCCTGGCCCATGCAGTGCAGTCTTCTCGCCATGACTGCGACCTGCTGAGGGAGCAGTATGAAGAGGAGCAGGAGGCCAAGGCCGAACTGCAGCGCGGCATGTCCAAGGCCAACTCTGAGGTGGCTCAGTGGAGAACCAAGTATGAAACTGATGCCATCCAGAGAACTGAGGAACTGGAAGAAGCCAAGTAAGATTGTGGATCCAATTCTTCTTTAGTTGAGATATCCTAAAGAAAGAGTTTTACTTCGTCTAGCAGATCAGCTTTTTGTTTGTGTTATGTTCCTGTTAAAATGTAAGACAAACAAAAAGTTTGTCTGTTAGTTGAAAGAGCAGCTAGTTTGCTTTTTGTTGACTTTGGACTATTATGTATAATTAACTCAACTTGAAATGACTGAATTTGCTAAATCATTGATTACTTTAGAAAGAAGCTGGCTCAGCGTCTCCAGGATGCCGAGGAGGCTGTTGAAGCAGTGAACGCCAAGTGTTCCTCTCTGGAGAAGACCAAACACAGGCTGCAGAATGAGATTGAAGATCTCATGGTAGATGTGGAGAGGTCGAATGCTGCTGCTGCTGCCCTGGACAAGAAGCAAAGGAACTTTGACAAGGTAATGCTCTATTAAAGTAACTGATGGAGAGTATTGTTGGTTTTGTAGTCTTACAAGCCTTTGCAATGACAGAAAAGTCATTTTGATTTAAACTTTTGATTAATGGCGCAAAATTGATGGTGGTTGACGGGTTATGTCTAATGCCTTAAACATATTTGTTTGCAATCAACAATATTATAAATGGTCTTTCTCTATAGGTCTTGTCTGAGTGGAAACAGAAGTTTGAGGAGTCTCAGTGTGAGCTGGAGAGCTCCCAGAAGGAGGCCAGGTCTCTGAGCACTGAGCTCTTCAAGCTGAAGAACTCCTATGAGGAGTCTTTGGATCACCTGGAAACAATGAAGAGAGAGAATAAGAACCTACAGGGTGAGAACTAGATTTGAGAACAAGATCTGAGATGTGATTTTACACGATTCAACGTGCACAGTTATCTCAAACAAATCCTTCAACATTTGGCAGAGGAGATTTCTGACCTGACTGAGCAACTCGGTGAGGGTGGAAAGAGCATCCACGAACTGGAGAAACTGAGGAAACAACTGGAGCAGGAAAAGACTGAGATCCAATCTGCCCTGGAGGAGGCTGAGGTATTAACCCTCTTTCAATCAATCTCTTTGAAGCACAGTTGCCCGATGTTGGGTTTACCGTTTCGACCTTCTTCCCTCTAGGCCTCTCTGGAGCACGAAGAGGGTAAAATTCTGAGAGCCCAGCTTGAGTTCAACCAGGTCAAGGCTGAAATTGAACGCAAACTGGCTGAGAAAGACGAGGAGATGGAGCAGAGCAAGAGGAACCTGCAGAGAACCATTGAAACCCTGCAGAGCTCCCTTGAGGCCGAGTGTCGCAGCAGGAATGAGGCCCTGCGTCTGAAGAAGAAGATGGAGGGTGACCTCAATGAGATGGAGATCCAGCTCAGCCAGGCCAACAGGCAGGCGGCTGAGGCTCAGAAACAACTCAAATCAATTCATGCACATCTGAAGGTAAATTAGGGGGTGAGGGGGGGATGATGAATTTTTAAATTCAAATGTAAAAATTTGTTTTGTTGGTTCTGTTCAGGACTGCCAAATTCAGCTGGATGAGTCTGTTCGGGCAAATGATGATCTCAAAGAGAACATCGCCATTGTTGAGAGACGCAACAACCTGCTTCAGGCTGAGCTGGAAGAGTTGAGAGCTGCTCTGGAACAAACTGAAAGAGGTCGTAAACTGGCTGAGCAAGAGTTGCTGGATGTTAGTGAGAGGGTGCAGCTACTGCACTCACAGGTAAGACCGAAACCCACATCAGCACCACTAATGGAGGAAAACTACCTTCGATACAATCACATGATGTCCAACATTATCTATTCTTACGTCACAGAATACCAGTCTGATCAACCACAAGAAGAAACTGGAAGGTGATGCTTCCCAACTTCAGACTGAAGTGGAGGAAGCAGTGCAGGAGTGCAGAAATGCTGAGGAGAAGGCCAAGAAGGCCATCACTGATGCTGCCATGATGGCAGAGGAGCTGAAGAAGGAGCAGGACACCAGCGCTCACCTGGAGCGCATGAAGAAGAACATGGAGCAAACTATCAAAGATCTGCAGCATCGCCTGGATGAAGCTGAGCAGATCGCCATGAAGGGAGGAAAGAAGCAGGTGCAGAAGCTGGAGGCCAGGGTAAGGGAAATCTACCAATGAGCAATTCATCCATGTTCAGTTATCTGCCTCACAGTGTAAGTTGGAGCTAAACAGAATCAATTGGGCTTGCTCCAGGGCTCCATATATATATCACAGTGTTTCCTCCACAGGTATTATGGCCGTGTGTTTTCAGAACAGGTTCAATTCGAGTCGCATCAAGTGATTTAAAGGTTAAGTGTGCAATATTTGGAGATTATGAAGAAGAAACAGCGAAATCAAGTGGTTACATTTCAGATTGCAGAGTATTTCACTCTCCCTCCCTCCACTGAGCTTGTTGGATACCTTGTCCACTTCCTTCTTCGTTTTTTTTTTTTTTTTTTAAAGAGGCGAGCAGTCACCCTAAATACGCGACCTGGATTGTCCGCTCCAGGCTTCCTTAGAAAAATGGCGGCGCTTGATGGCAGCTAACTGGGAGCAAGACCCTTTTCTATGTATATTCTTATATAGATATGAGAACCATTCTAAGGGTAGGAAAACCAATTGTACTGCGATTAGTAATACATTGGTAATACTTTTACTAATGTATTGATGGGCAGTATATTAAGCTTTTACAAATTTAAAAATAATAAGTCAAGCTAAACATTGCATACTGGACCCTTCACACACACTTGTTTCAGCTGAGTGTGACTGACTCACACAATGTAAACACCTAAGCTGGTTGGGTCTGAGTCAAGTGCTTTTGTCACTAGTTTGCTAGCTGTTAGCTATAATAGCACACATACAGTTAAGAGATTTTTAATTGTTTTAGAATACTGATAAACGCACCATTGCCTCATTGCATTTCTTATAAGTGGTTTTCCTGCTGTGGTCTGTTTTCAGGTGAGGGAGCTGGAGAATGAGGTGGAAATGGAGCAAAAGAAGGGCAGTGATGCAATAAAGGGCATTCGCAAATACGAGAGACGCATCAAGGAGCTCACCTACCAGGTAATTCTAACATATGGTAAAAATATGAAAATGTGTTTGTTTTGAAGGCCATGCAAATTCCAAGATTTTTTCCCTCAGCATTCATTGTATATGTTTTAATATATATTTTATTGATTGTCAAGACATTTCCTGTATTTTCAGACGGAGGAAGATCGAAAGAATACCCTGCGCCTGCAGGACCTGGTGGACAAACTGCAGCTGAAGGTCAAAGCCTACAAGAGAGCTGCTGAGGAGGCCGTACGTGTTTGTTTTTGTTCAAAATTTGCCTAATATGTGAAACACAAGAAAACAATACCTGCAATATCTGAAGCCAGATTTTAGGAGCTTTATTTTCTTGTGCTCTGTTTGAATTCTACAGGAAGAACAGGCCAATACTCATCTGGGCAAGTTCCGCAAGCTGCAGCATGAGCTGGATGAGGCTGAAGAGCGAGCCGACATTGCCGAGTCCCAGGTTAACAAGATGCGTGCCAAAAGCCGTGACGTGGGCTCCAAGGTAAGAAGCAACACGTCGACAAGAGTTTAGAAAGAATCACCCGTTGTGTTGACCGCATTGTACTGATCTACTGGAATTTGCTCATTGGAAATGCAAAATTAATAATGAATGAATGAAACAGACCAGTCTTTGTATTGGTAAATTCCTTTTTATCGTTTTAATGGGAATGTATGATGAAGTGTTATGAATGTTATTTTATTTTGAAGGAAAATGATTTGCATTTTCTTCCAAATGGTAAGCTGGCCTCAGGGAAACCATTGCACTTCTTAAATCTCTTATTTGAAATCTGTGAGACTTGCTGAACCATGCAAATACATTACAAGCTGTATGACTGAACATGGCTAATATATATATATATCAGCAACTTTTTAAAAAAAATGTTTTTATGTTACAACAATCACAAAGTTGTCTTAAATGATTCCACTTTGAACAGACGATTGAGTTCTTGATGATTGAGATGAATGGAATTTGTGAGATGTATGGAGTTTTGCTGGCCAAGTCAAGTAATGTGATTATTTTTGTTGACTCTCTCGACACTCTTCTTCACAGAAAGGGCTTGAAGAGGAGTGAAACTCTTAGAGGGACACAAGGACGCCTGGCACCTCCTGTGTCACCGTTCCCTCTGTCTTCAAAGTACTGCAAACTCTGTAGAATAAACCCAAAGTGCAATTGAATTAACGTGGTTGTTGCTGATTTATTGCATTTGTCACAGAATAATTAGTATCACTTTGCATTTACTAGAAAATAAAGAAAAAAAAAACAGAAAAGAATCTCAAAACAAAAGCAAACAATAAAAAAAAAGCTGCTGATCAACATTACACACATCAGCTATTTCATCATTTTTTCTTCGTCTTGTCCTTTGGGCTCTTCCCGTCAGAGGTGGCCAGAGCCAATCAGCTGCCTCAATCTAACCTCCTTCCTCTGACGTCACGTCCTCGCAACCACTTGCATGCCTTTCCTTTCATCCTCGCTGCCACTCTTTTATCACCCCTGTCACTTCTTCACCTCCACTCTGTTGCTGTGGTTTGTTGACGCCAACTACACGAAATCTGCCACCTGCTACATCTCTACTCTTCTCATATTGCTCGACTGGGGTAACTGCTTGATAGATCACTGCTGCCACCCAGTGGTGCTGTCCTCAATTTGAGAAATGGAACATTGAGGCGTCCGTACACACTGAGTTACTGACTGTCTGGGCGATTTTGGACAAGAATAAAATCCCTTTTTTCTCTCTGAAAACTCGACTTTCAATTATTAAAAAAAAAAAAAAAAACTATAATAAACAAGAACTTATAAGAGGGTTACGTGAGATTTCTCGTTAAATATTCTACAAAAACGGGACAAGTGCGTGTCGTACGCGATTTCGGAAAAAAAATAATTTACTAACAGGTTGATGAGGGCATACGGAATCACTTCCTGGTCTTTCGTCCCCAAGAACAAATCTCGCTTCCTTTAGCGAACCCTGACATGCTTACAGAGGGGGGAAGAGGACTACGGTAGCCTAGAGGCATAGATGCGGAAGCATGCGAGAGGAAAAAAAAAATCGATTTTCCGAAAATCATTTTTTGTTTTTTAAACATCGCCTTGACTTAAAACAAAACGATTTCGATTTAAAATCGATTAATCGTACAGCCATTACTGAGATCTGACATTAAGCCACCTGCTGGATGCCTGTAAAACTGCAACCATATCAGCACCCACTGACGGCTGGTTTACACCCTGGCTAAGTTTATCGCAGGGCCACACTGTTACGTTTGTTTTAGCAGCCACCCAACTGGTGTATGAGTGTGTGAGTAAATGGGTGAATGAGAGTCCATTGTACAGTGCTTTGGGATAGAAGGTGCTGGAAAGCACTATATAAGTGCAGTCCATTTACCATTTACTACTTGACAATCTTTGTAATGCATTCACTTTTGTTATTTTACAGAGATAGACACTTGTCTCTGTCTGAGCAGTAACACATTTCACACATGGACTAATAGATTGAATAATTTTAAGGTTTTGAAAAATTACAGAGCTGCTCATTTAAGAAAAGCAATATACAATAAGACAATAATTAAATAGTATTTTCTCACCGCAACGTTGTCTACTATTGATTCACACAAAGAGGTGGTATTAATAGCCTATTGCCAATGCGAATACTCACGACATGTGATAGGTTTGACATTGTGGTAAACTAACAATCTAAACATAATGTAAATTACAATTCAAACAAACTTGTTCAGAATTATTTCACACCTTATATAATGCTATAGAGCCCCCAAATTTACACAATAACTTCCTCAAACATTTTGATTTATTACAATTTGAAAGAGATTTTATCTGTCAAGACATACGATTACATTATTACATTTTAGATCTTGATTTTCTAATTATATCTACCGGTAGCTGATATTTTAAGTATTAGTTTAGACACACTGTTTTGACAGTATTGTCATGCATAACATAAAATGTTTAAAAACAAACAAACAAATTCCAAAGAAAAAGTCAATATTAAGATACTAGTTCTTAAATTCACATTTGGTTTAATCAGATAGCACTCAGCATGACTTACTGTGTAATATGTCTTTGAGATGAACGAGCTGTGAGGCTGCCATCACACAGAAGACACTACCTCTCATCAGTGGTAGAAGAAGCTGCGGGATGGGCAGTCATCGGCTTGGCACCATGTGCAGCATCACACGCTGACCTTGAAGCTGCGTGACACATCCTTTAAGGGTAGCGGATTAGCAGAGATTAGCAGATAAAAATAAACGCCACTGTGTTATTCTTTGTAATTTGAAATCAAACCCTAACAGAGCCACAGAAGCATCTTGGTTTATCTTTCTGCTGATCCATTTAGACTTTACAACCTAAAAACATAATTTGCTTTGTGCGATGACTTGCTCCAATATTAGACTGTGATGTCTGGAATCACCTCAGGATCTCAAAACATGTATGAGATGGCACCAACAATAGCAGATCAAAGGGCACCATTTGTTCTTTCCATCACAGGTTTGGGCCGCTGATAATTGGTCTTACCTAACTCTGGTTACGGCTCGGTCACGACACAGCAAGAAGGGCATCAAAGCCAGGAGGGACAGATGACAGACAGTTTCCACGGGGACTCAGACAGCTGACAATGAGAACACACCCAACACTTCAGCGGAAAGCTGTCTACAACTCTCGCAATGTCATCTACACCACCAGTCAAAAGTTTGGACACACCTCGTCATGCAATTTTTTATTATTTTTGTTTTTTAATCTTAACAAATTTCTACACAGTAGATAGAGACTGAAGACATCAAATACTGTATATGAGCAAGATATATGTAATTATGCAGCAAAGAAGAATTGAAATATAAAACATGTTTGAATTATTTGACACTTTTATTGTTTCCTACATAATTCCATGTGCGTTCATACGTAGTTTTGATGCCTTCAGTGAGAAACTGCAATGTCAATAGTCGTGAGAATGAAAGAAAAGACATTCAATTCACAGGATGTGTCCAAACTGTTGACTGCTGGTGGATACGGACATATATATCTATTGTGACTGCGTTTGTGTGTGTGCACATGCCAGTTAAGTCAATATATTGTGTGTAATATGTGAATGAAAAATAGTCCCTCATTGTATTTTATCACTGACACATACTATTATTAACGTATTAAAAAACAGCCAAAACCCTGAAAAGCGTCCAAGAATAAAGGTACATTCCAATGAAATATACCAGGCACTCCACCTGCTATTCCATATCCGTCATGACATCAAAGGCACAGCACTTCACTTCTTGCCTGGAAAAAAAATGGAGAGAAGAATTTCACAGGGTTATCTTTGTCCTCAAGGCCAAAGGAAAGGGACGGCCGCCATGACGACAACATGAGACAATGGCTGTTTGCCTTTCTGGGCAGAACAGTGGTGAGTGATAATTTGACGTCCCTGACCTTAGTTCTCAGTCAACGGCAGCAGCAACATGTCTTGCTGATGAAGTGCAACTTCTCGCCTTCCTATAATTGACCGGCATTTAACTTGAGCTTTTGATTAGAACAAGTCGAGATCTTATGCCACACAACAATATTTGCGCAACAAATTAGCTTGTAAGTTGACCCCATTGTGAACTGACTGCTGCCACTGCAAGACAATTTAGACTAATGAAACTTAAAATATATAATATATATATATATATACATATATATATATATATATATATATATACATATATATATATATTTTTTTTTTTTTGTAGTTTTTTACTATTTTTTAGTTTGTCAGTTATCCAACAGTTATGGGATGAACTTTTCAGAAAAGTCAGAGTGGATTTAGTAACTTTTCAGTTTTGTTGTTACCCAGTGTACCTATCAACAACAACCAAAGAGAACTTAGAAAATGTGTGAAATGTAGGAAGCGCTTGTCATAATTTCATTGTGTAACTAACATCAGGATATTTTCAGAAAAAAAAACCCACTGGACAGATATATTTCTCTGTTTTTTTTTTACTCACTTAAAAAAATCTAACTCTGTTCAATCAGACTGAACAAATTAAAAAAAAAATATGACTGCTTGTAGAAATTAATATGCATAAAACCTACGTCACTTGGTGTGAAGCCTGCCTCTGATCTCCACCTCTTACCCTCCCCTCTCTTTGCACCTATTGTCCTCGCTTTGCTTGTCACAAGGTGAAAGCAACAAATAGCAGCGCCACACTAAGTCCAATTTGGGGACAGCTTTTTTTAATGTACAACCTTTCTGCAATAAAATCAACACCATATTTGGTCAATAAACATCCTTTATTAAGGGAGGCGGGTGGCTGTCAGCGACAGGGCTCATTTCTTCTCTTATAAAGGTTTAGAGTCAAAGGTAAGTAAGGAATCATATTATTATTATTATTATTAATCATATATTTTCCATGGCTGAGTGAGGTAAAACATTTGTTTGACATTTGCTTTCTGAGCTATTGCTAATTTTTATGAATAACTGTAATGTATACTTGAAAGGAACTGTACTGTGTTTCGTGAAATATTTTTGTTTTTTTTCTGCGTAGGAAGAAGGTGACAGTCGAGTTTTCTTTTGACTCAAATCTCCGACTTCCCAGGTGACTTTAGAGTCTATCTGAAAACATAACAAAACTTGAGAACATTTAATCATTTGCTTTTTGAGTGTAATTCTTAATTCACTGCGATGTGATCATGAAGACAGAAAGAGTGTTCACGTGCTGAAACTGTGCACCATTATTATTTTTTGACATTTACATGTATCTATGCAATCCCTACATTGTCTATAATAATAATAATAATAATAATAATAATAATAATAATAATGATAATAATAACATGAAAGTTTATTTATGTTGCACCTTCCTCCGACAGCAGTTAGAAAGTGCTTTACATATTAATATTTGATAACGATGAAATTGTTCCAAGTAATTGTTCCAACTTTTTTTTTTTGCCATGGGACAGTTGAACAATGGGTGATGCTGCCATGGCAGAGTTTGGCCCTGCTGCTCCTTATCTAAGGAAGTCAGACAGGGAGCGCTTAGAGGCCCAAACTCGGATCTTTGACATGAAGAAGGAGTGCTTTGTTCCTGACCCAGAGGTTGAGTACGTCAAAGCATCCATTACCAGCCGAGATGGTGACAAAGTCACCGCCAATACTGAGTTTGGAAAGGTATGCACATTGAAGGCCATGATTTAGCAGAAACGTAGATATAGATCTATCTGACATGTCTTTTTGTTTTTAATAGACTGTGACAGTGAAGGAGTGCGACGTCCACCCTCAGAACCCGCCAAAGTTTGATAAAATTGAAGACATGGCCATGTTCACCTTCCTTCACGAGCCTGCTGTGCTGTTTAACCTCAAAGAGCGTTACGCAGCATGGATGATCTATGTGAGTAGAGACGTCAAAAACCATGATGAAGAGACGTGAGCGCAGAATAACAATTTTACATTGTTAGAATCATAAAAGGGGATTATTTAATTTCTTCCTTTTTCTAAATGTGTCAGACCTACTCAGGGCTCTTCTGTGTGACTGTCAACCCCTACAAGGGGCTGCCCGTCTACAACCAGGAAGTGGTTGTTGCTTACAGGGGGAAGAAGAGGAGTGAAGCTCCTCCTCACATCTTCTCCATCTCTGACAATGCCTACCAGTACATGCTGGCAGGTAGGTGGTTGTCATTTGCCTTCAGTTTGTTCTTTTAATCTTTGCATTTCGTGTTTAAAAGCTGCTTTTGTTCTTCTTGACAGACAGAGAAAACCAGTCAATCCTCATCACGTAAGACATACAAATCACAAATGTCTCTGTCAGACTCAAGGATGTTGCCA
Organism: Nelusetta ayraudi; assembly: GCF_046127955.1. Taxonomy (NCBI): domain Eukaryota; kingdom Metazoa; phylum Chordata; class Actinopteri; order Tetraodontiformes; family Monacanthidae; genus Nelusetta; species Nelusetta ayraudi. The sequence goes on from NW_027466083.1 coordinate 599,190, forward strand.
TAAATTGTTTTCTCTCGTCTTCCTTCTGTTCTTAGTGGAGAATCTGGTGCTGGAAAGACTGTTAACACCAAACGTGTCATTCAGTACTTTGCCAGCATTGCTGCCGTTCCAGGTGGCAAGAAAGATGCCTCTGCTGAAAAGAAGGTATTTTTGTATACGTTTGCCAACAAGGATAAACGTTAAAATATTTTTTATACCCCCCCCAACACACAGAACAAGAGTAAGAACAAATGTGTTGTTTTTTTCAGGGGACCCTGGAGGATCAAATCATCCAGGCTAATCCTGCTCTTGAGGCCTTTGGAAATGCCAAGACCATCAGGAATGACAACTCCTCCAGATTTGTGAATATCTATTGGATTCTTCATTCTTTTTCTGAAACAAAGTGACACCTCATTCTGAAGACTATTTTTTTCTTAGGGTAAATTCATCCGCATTCATTTTGATAATCGAGGAAAGTTAGCCTCTGCTGACATAGAAACATGTAAGTCTACTGGATTCCCAACTGGTGATAAAAAAAAAACCCTCTCACTTTTAAGATCATTTATGCCTTGACACCATAGCTAATTTTCTTTGTTACAGACCTCTTGGAAAAGTCTCGAGTGACTTATCAGCTCAAAGCTGAGAGGGACTACCATATTTTCTACCAGATTTTGTCACAGGCAAAGCCTGAACTTCTGGGTAGATATCTACAGATCTCAATCCTTAGTATTAAAATATTTGAATGGCACAAAGCATATCACTTCTGTATTTTTTCCCCCAGAGATGTTGCTTATCACCAACAACCCCTATGACTACGCCTTCATCTCCCAAGGAGAGACAACAGTAACTTCTATTAACGATTCTGAAGAGCTGATGGCAACTGATGTAAGTTAAAGTGAAAAATAATATGTCTTGTCCAAGTGCAAAAATAAGTGAATACAATTTTTTAATGGAAAACACAGGATGCCTTCGATGTTCTGGGCTTCACTCAAGAAGAAAAGAACAGCATCTACAAACTGACTGGTGCCATCATGCATCATGGCAACATGAAGTTTAAGCAGAAGCAACGAGAAGAGCAGGCAGAGGCTGATGGAACTGAAGGTGAGAAGCAATTTTGAATTTGAACATACTTATTGTGTTAAACAATGCATAATTAAGAGGGAAAACATGATGATGACTGTGAGGAACTGATGTCACAATTACCTCAATAGATGCTGATAAAGTCGCTTATCTGATGGGCCTGAACTCAGCAGACCTAATAAAAGGTCTTTGTCACCCGAGAGTTAAAGTAGGAAATGAGTGGGTCACCAAAGGACAAAATGTTGCTCAGGTAAAAGATTATAACTTTAGTATTTACATTAAAAAAACAGCTAGTAATAAGATCTTTTTCATTAAAAAATGACAAATGACAAAAGTGTTTTTTTTTCCTTTGTGTATTTCCATTTTAGGTGAACTACGCAATTGGCGCACTGTCTAAGTCAGTGTATGAGAAGATGTTTTTGTGGATGGTGGTGAGAATCAACCAATCCCTGGAAACCAAGCAGCCTCGCCAGTATTTCATTGGTGTACTGGACATTGCTGGATTTGAGATCTTTGAGGTGACTATGAAAGATTCTAAAGTCAATAATATGAACCATAATTATCAACCATACACACACACACACACACACACACACACACACACACACACACACACACACACACACACACACACACACACACACACACACACACACGTGTAAACAAACAAACAAACATAGAAAAAAACAAAAACAATATTTGACCGGGTGGTACCAAACTATTTCATTCCAGTTCAACACCTTTGAGCAGCTGTGCATCAACTTCACCAATGAAAAACTGCAACAGTTTTTCAACCACCACATGTTTGTGCTGGAGCAGGAAGAATACAAGAAAGAGGGTATTGAGTGGACCTTCATTGATTTTGGTATGGACCTGCAGGCCTGTATTGACCTAATTGAGAAGGTGAGCCAATGGTGTGCGTGCTCCTGGATGACACTGAAAACCAATGAATCAAACAAGAATGTGACACTTTTCTTGGTCTCATCAGCCAATGGGAATCATGTCCATCCTTGAAGAGGAGTGCATGTTCCCCAAAGCTTCTGATGCCACCTTCAAAGCCAAGCTGTATGACAACCATCTGGGCAAATCCAGCAATTTCCAGAAGCCAAGAATTGTCAAAGGGAAACCAGAGGCCCACTTTGCCCTGGTTCACTACGCTGGCACTGTTGATTATAACATCAACAACTGGCTGGTGAAGAACAAAGACCCTCTGAATGAGACGGTTGTTGGACTCTACCAGAAGTCGACAGTTAAACTTCTTGCTATACTCTTTGCAAATTATGCTGGAGCGGATTCAGGTACCAATGAATATTCTGACTATTCTCATCGATTTAATGTAAGCTTTTTTGAAGTTTACTTTCTCCACATTTTATTTTTTTAATTTCTTTTGTCAAAATTTAGCTACGTCAGAGGAAGGCAAAAAAGAAAAGAAGAAGAAGAAGGGGTCATCTTTCCAGACAGTATCTGCCCTTCATAGGGTAATGCATTACTATGACATCATTTTCATTTGTATGTTGATTTGAATGATTCTAAATCTTTCAACATTGTCATTATAGGAGAATCTGAACAAACTGATGACCAACTTGAGGTCCACTCACCCGCACTTTGTACGCTGCATCATCCCCAATGAGACCAAGACTCCTGGGGCCATGGAGAATCCTCTGGTGATGCACCAGCTGCGTTGTAACGGTGTGCTGGAAGGTATCAGGATCTGCAGGAAGGGATTCCCCAACAGGATCCTCTATGGAGATTTTAAACAAAGGTTGGTTTTACCTAACAAAGCCAAGTTTATTTCCTTTGCAGCACAGATACAGTAGATTGAGTTCCGTATAAGGCAAAAATGCTAACTGCTGTTTTATCATCCTCATTATAAAGATACCGCATTTTAAATCCAAGTGCCATCCCTGAGGGACAGTTTATTGATAATAAAAAAGCTTCAGAGAAGCTTTTGGGATCCTTGGACATAGACCACAGCCAATACAGGCTTGGGCACACCAAGGTCAGTGACGGGTTGCATACATTTCCAAATGTTAGAAAGCACTGCTGGGGTAATAAACAGGCCTAAAACTAAATAAATGTCTTTACAATTGCAATAATAATTACAAATATTCTTAGTTATACCCTTCCACTACTGTTCACGGTATATCATGCTATATACCTGAGACAAATTTAGCAAATTACCATTTAAATGCATATCACACATTGATGTGAAAAAATGTTCTTCAAAAATAAATTAACAAAGGTAATTTAATCTCTCTCTTTTTTTTTTTTTTTTTTTTTTTTTTTTTTTTTTTTTCAATTTTTTAAAAAAGGTGTTCTTTAAAGCTGGTCTGCTTGGTCTACTGGAAGAGATGCGAGATGATCGTCTAGCTTTAATCATCACAAGGATCCAAGCAAGATCAAGAGGTGTACTAGCAAGAATTGAATTCCAAAAGATTGTAGAACGCAGGTAAATGCAGTAGTCTGAAGGATAGAAGCTGGTAACCAGCCAGATAGTGAACTTTACACTGAATTACAATGAATATGAAGGTCGTCATTGAGTCAAGCAATGTTATTTCTAACATTTATTGTCATTTAAATTACTGCTGAGTTTTAGAATTTTCACTTCTGATTGTTGTGCAGTCGTGCATTGTGCACTAATGTTGTGGAACTTAAAACCTACAGTGACATCCTTTTGCATTAACCTCCACAGGGATGCATTACTTGTCATCCAATGGAATATTCGTGCTTTCATGGGGGTCAAGAATTGGCCCTGGATGAAGATGTATTTCAAGATCAAACCTCTGCTAAAATCAGCTGAGACTGAAAAGGAGATGGCCAACATGAAGGAGGAATTCCTAAAGCTGAAAGAGGCTTATGCAAAATCTGAGGCTCGAAGAAAGGAACTGGAGGAAAAAACGGTCACTCTTCTCCAAGAGAAGAATGACCTGCAGCTCCAAGTTCAATCCGTATGTTTGAAACTCAGAACAAAAACAATGCCAATTCTATCTAAATTCAAAATAAACAAATAAAAACACCTGCCATTTGAATCCTTCTAGGAGCAAGACAATCTTTGTGATGCTGAAGAAAGATGTGAAGGGCTGATCAAGAGCAAGATCCAACTTGAAGCCAAAATCAAAGAGTTTACAGAACGACTGGAGGACGAGGAGGAGATGAATGCTGAGCTAACAGCAAAGAAGAGGAAGCTGGAGGATGAGTGCTCTGAGCTGAAGAAAGACATCGATGACTTAGAGTTGACTCTGGCCAAGGTGGAGAAGGAGAAGCACGCCACTGAGAACAAGGTACCACAGAGTGTTTTTGGATAATTATTTGTGACTACATGGCATCAGTGTCTAAACCATGAAATGCCTTAAACAACAACAGGTGAAAAACCTGACTGAGGAAATGGCAGCTCTTGATGAAATCATCGCCAAGCTGACCAAGGAGAAGAAAGCCTTACAGGAAGCTCATCAGCAAACCCTGGATGACCTGCAGTGTGAAGAAGACAAAGTCAACACTCTGACCAAGGCCAAAACTAAGCTGGAGCAGCAAGTGGACGATGTATGAACCAGTATGATCAAGTAAATCTATGAAGTGGAAGTAAAAACTAAAGATATTTATATTATATTTTTCCAGCTCGAAGGATCCCTTGAGCAGGAGAAGAAAGTGAGGATGGACCTGGAAAGAGCAAAGCGAAAGCTTGAGGGTGACCTCAAATTAGCTCAAGAAACTGTTATGGACTTGGAAAATGACAAACAGCAACTTGAAGAGAGGCTGAAAAAGTAAACCAATAACCGCACTTTTAGAAGGACAAATGCATTCATTAAAGATTGTGAACTTCATAATCGTTACCTTTATGATATTTTATCATATTTCCATTCACAGAAAAGATTTTGAAATCAGCCAACTCAATGGCAAAATCGAAGACGAACAGGCAATGTGTGCCCAGCTCCAAAAAAAATTGAAGGAGTTGCAAGTGAGTGCAAATGAGAAGAGCAAAGCAGGTTTTGCATGAATTCAGCAGCCATTGAAAATGTGGCTTGCTCTTGGTCTAGGCTCGCATTGAGGAGCTTGAGGAAGAGCTGGAGGCCGAGCGAGCTGCCAGAGCCAAGGTGGAGAAGCAGAGAGCAGACCTGGCCAGAGAGTTGGAGGAGATCAGTGAGAGACTGGAGGAGGCCGGTGGAGCGACAGCTGCCCAGATTGAGATGAACAAGAAAAGAGAAGCCGAGTTCCTGAAGCTACGCAGAGACCTTGAAGAGGCCACTCTGCAGCATGAAGCTACTGCTACCACACTCAGGAAGAAACAAGCCGACAGTGTGGCCGACCTGGGAGAGCAGATTGACAACCTGCAGAGAGTCAAGCAGAAACTGGAGAAGGAGAAGAGTGAGCTCAGACTGGAGCTGGATGATGTCGTCTCTAATATGGAACAAATTGTCAAGTCGAAGGTAAAAGATGTAGATTATTTTCTGACCGCTTGGTTGGCATTTTATGCAACTAAAAACATCTTCAGTTGTCATATTATTTTTTGAAGTTCTTGTTGCTTTTCAACATGTATGAATTCTGTGTACAGAACAATTTCGAAAAAATGTGCAGGTCACTGGAGGACCAAATGCATGAATATAAAACAAAGTCAGAGGAGGGACAGCGTGCCAACAATGACCTCAACATGCAGAAAGCAAAGCTTCAGACAGAAAATGGTCAGCACTAAACTTAACAGTCTGGGTGTATAGATGCTTTGTTTGAGACAAGACATTTAGACATTGTGTTGTAATTTGATTGTCTTTGAAACTTTAGGGGAACTTTCAAGACAAATTGAGGAAAAGGACTCCCTGGTGTCACAACTTACCAGAGGAAAACAATCCTACACCCAACAAATTGAAGATCTTAAAAGGCAACTCGAGGAAGAAGTTAAGGTGAAAAGCACAGATCATTTATATACAGTACATATACTGTATATGTTTAACTTCATTGAGTTCACGAGGCTCAAGACCTGCTCTCATTTCAGGCAAAGAATGCATTGGCCCATGCAGTGCAGTCTTCTCGCCATGACTGCGACCTGCTCAGAGAACAATTTGAAGAGGAGCAGGAGGCCAAGGCCGAACTGCAGCGCGGCATGTCCAAGGCCAACTCTGAGGTGGCTCAGTGGAGAACCAAGTATGAAACTGATGCCATCCAGAGAACTGAGGAACTGGAAGAGGCAAAGTCAGTCCAATGAGTGAATTGCACCAATTCATTTGTGGTTCTCATAATCAATAGAATTATAGGCTTACACAATTTACAAAATGATTTCCAGGAAGAAGCTGGCTCAGCGTCTCCAGGATGCCGAGGAGGCTGTTGAAGCAGTGAACGCCAAGTGTTCCTCTCTGGAGAAGACCAAACACAGGCTGCAGAATGAGATTGAAGATCTCATGGTAGATGTGGAGAGGTCGAATGCTGCTGCTGCTGCTCTGGACAAGAAGCAAAGGAACTTTGACAAGGTGGAATAAAAAGATGGCAGATTGAAAATGGCATTTTTAGACCAAACGATGATGGCTCTTAAATTGTTTCATTTAAATTCCTCAATGCAATTATCCAAACTGTCCCATAGATTTTGGCAGAGTGGAAGCAAAAGTATGAAGAGTGTCAGTGTGAGTTGGAGAGCTCCCAGAAGGAGGCCAGGTCTCTGAGCACTGAACTCTTCAAACTCAAGAACTCCTATGAGGAATCTCTGGAACATCTAGAGACCATGAAGAGAGAGAATAAGAATCTTCAGGGTGAGGAGTCTTTGTCAAGCCTTTGTCAAATCTCCAGCTACAGCAGGAAATCTTAAAATTCTGTACTTTCTTCCTAGAGGAAATATCTGACCTCACTGAGCAAATTGGTGAGGGTGGAAAGAGTATTCATGAGCTGGAGAAAATCCGGAAACAGCTGGAGCAAGAAAAATCTGACATACAGACAGCTTTAGAAGAAGCAGAGGTATGGTAAAGTTTTAATTTCTAGAAATCTCTAATCATTTTTTTCTAACATTTAAATCTATTGTTTTCCCTCAACATTTTCACCTCATTTTAACATTCAAAACCAACATCATTTTAGGCATCACTGGAGCACGAGGAAGGGAAAATTCTACGGGTCCAGCTTGAATTCAACCAGGTCAAGGCTGAAATTGAACGCAAACTGGCTGAGAAAGACGAGGAGATGGAGCAGAGCAAGAGGAACCTGCAGAGGACAATCGACACCCTGCAGAGCTCTCTTGAAACCGAGACCCGCAGCAGGAATGAGGCCCTGCGTCTGAAGAAGAAGATGGAGGGTGACCTCAATGAGATGGAGATCCAGCTCAGCCAGGCCAACAGGCAGGCGGCTGAGGCTCAGAAACAACTCAAATCAATTCATGCACATCTGAAGGTAAGAAAGAGACTCAGGTCTTCTGAATCTGAATCTGCAGCCTCCAATTGGGCTCATGTTTTCTCCAGGATGCTCAGCTGCAGCTGGATGAGTCTCTCAGGGCCAACGAAGACATGAAGGAAAACGTTGCCATTGTTGAGAGACGCAACAACCTGCTGCAAGCTGAGGTGGAGGAACTGAGAGCTGCTCTGGAGCAAACTGAAAGAGGTCGTAAACTGGCTGAGCAAGAGTTGCTGGATGTTAGTGAGAGGGTGCAGCTACTGCACTCACAGGTAAGACCGAAACCCACATCAGCACCACTAATGGAGGAAAACTACATTCCATAACAATCACATGATGTCCAACATTATCTATTCTTACATCCCAGAATACCAGTCTGATCAACCACAAGAAGAAACTGGAAGGTGATACTTCCCAACTTCAGACTGAAGTGGAGGAAGCAGTGCAGGAGTGCAGAAATGCTGAGGAGAAGGCCAAGAAGGCCATCACTGATGCTGCCATGATGGCAGAGGAGCTGAAGAAGGAGCAGGACACCAGCGCTCACCTGGAGCGCATGAAGAAGAACATGGAGCAAACTATCAAAGATCTGCAGCATCGCCTGGATGAAGCTGAGCAGATCGCCATGAAGGGAGGAAAGAAGCAGGTGCAGAAGATGGAAGCCAGGGTAAGCATAAAGATTTAAAACACTAAGCTGCTGTGTGTAAATTGGCGTTGTTGGATTGTTGATGTTATGCCTTTCACAGTCATCAAACCTTCTATTCTTGCAGATCAAGGAGCTTGAAAATGAGGTGGAAAGTGAACAAAAAAAGTCTAGTGAGGCTGTGAAAGGAGTGAGGAAATATGAAAGACGTATCAAGGAGCTGACCTATCAGGTACCTTTTAGTTACTAACATTTTTGATAGATTTACAATCTATGATCCTCAACTCAACAGAAATAAGTGAAATCCCTTGTGTGTGTGTGTTTTTTTTTAAATTAATTAGACTGAAGAAGACCGTAAAAATCTTGCTCGTCTTCAAGATTTGGTGGACAAACTTCAGTTAAAGGTCAAATCTTATAAGAGGACTGCTGAGGAGGCGGTAAGTGCCATACTACTACTACTACTACTACTACTACTACTACTACAACTAATAACAATAATGATAATGATAATGATAATGATAATAATAATAATAATAATGATAATGATAATGATAATGATAATAATAATAATAATAATAATAATAATAATAATAATGATAATGATAATGATAATAATAATAATAATAATTATAATAATAATAATAATCTTTCAAACCTTTGTTTTGTCAGAAAAACTCAACTTTATATGATGCTACATTCATTTCAATGTATCCCAACGTGTATGTGTGTGCTCTCTAGGAGGAACAGGCCAACAATAACCTTACAAAGTTCCGTAAACTCCAACATGAGCTCGATGAGGCTGAAGAGAGAGCTGATATTGCTGAGTCGCAAGTCAACAAGCTTCGAGCCAAGAGCCGAGACGTGGGGGTCAAAGTCAGTATAGATGTTCTGTAGATGCATTTATCATGATCTAATTTGAATCATATCTAAGAGTGCCACTCTTCTTAAATATAATCTGTGTATATTTGTCTCTATGTATAAAGATATGTAGAAAATGCAATTTCAGAGAAGTTAGTTCCAATAAACCTACATTTAAAAAAACTTGTTCAAGGAGCCATGAGTCCAACTTTGGTTTCCTCAAGAAAATGTATAATTTACACAAAATAACACAAATACAATTTACCTAACCTAATCATCCAAAGCCTCTTCATTTTTTTTTCTTTCTTTTTCCAGAAAGGACTAGATGGCCAGTGACGAGTCTCCAAAAGTGTTATTTCTGAGACATCAGCTCCCTCAGTAATGATGTCTCCCTAACCTTTAATCTTGTTCACTAGAATAAACATGTTGAACATTTCAGTTTGTTGACTTTTATTTTAAAATACTTGTTGTGTAATAAGTCTAAGTACAAGAAAAAATACTTTTTATGGTTAAAACTGTTGCAATAAGAGTATGAGTATACGTGCACCACATTTCAAGTGTCAATCACGCTACATAATACGTCATCAGAAAATATTACATAATTACGCTCAGTGTACAACGTGAACAAATACTATGAGTTCATGTCTCCTTGAGGTACCTCTGTAACTCAGTGCTGGACCTCACAGAGTGGTCCATTCAATCTGACTTGCTGTGACCTGCTAGGTAAAATCAACTATTCTATTATAATCAAGACTGACATTCATATCAGTAAGACTGCTGTAGAAAAAGCTGATGGTGGGCTTGATTAAATTTTGATCTCTATTCCTGGCAGTTGGCTAGTGTGATTCTTTGCTCCAGGGTTCTATCAAATAAAACCTTTGCATAAACTTCGGAGTCTTGCAGATGTTTGCTGATTAAATGGGACCCACTGATTACAGTGTCCTCGCTCAAAAGAACTCATTGACTGTTTTTTTTTTTTAAAGATGGATGAACTCATCATGATGTCACCCGTTGTTAAGCAAACTCCTGTTTTAAAGCTAGAGATTGGTTTCACAGTGAGCGCCATCTTGAGGCCTTGGGATTTTTTTTTTTTTTTTTAACTAAAATATTCCATTTTTAGATGTGTAGTTGGTACCACAGGTGAGCAGTTATTGAGATGTGAGCGTTGCAGTGTGTATCCAACACCCTTCCAGCTGCGGGTGATGCGACTGCACTTGGCTACGAAACTGTAGCCACAACCACGACTTTAAGCCCACTTTTAAGCAGGATTTAGGCCAAATTGGACAAAATCGACGATTACTTATTCAATTTTGTTTTTACTCACAATTTGAACCAACCACACTTGTAAAGGCCATGACCATTTATTGCTCCTTTCCATATTGACAGCCAGTCACTTTTGTTCTTTTTACAACCCCTCCTGGCCAAACACTATAATGCAGGTATTTTGGTAATGCTGCATTGGCTTCTCTCACTCACTCACTCACTCACTCACTCACTCACTCACTCACTCACTCACACACTCACTCACTCACTCACACACTCACTCACACACACACACACACACACACACACACACACACACACACACACACACACACACACACACACACTTCACTCTATGGGCAGTGTCTGGGTGAAAGTAATTGGTTGTAGCATCTGCACGACAGCTTGCCATTTCTTCGAAAGATACCTTATTTTCTTCTTTTTTTTTCCTTTTAGGATTGATACATGTTTCCAATGTATCACAGCAAAGGTGTCACATTATTTTGCTATGACAACTAATTTCAAATGTATGTATTTTTTCTATTACATCTTCATCTTTCATTTACAATCATCTAGATTTGTCAAATGCATCATCATCATTTCATGAATTTTTTCCACCTCATCAATATAATGCATTGTAAAATCTGCAGGGTTTTTCTTATACTATGTTTTAACTAAAAAGTCAGCAACAAGACATGTATAAAATATCATGTGTATCCTATATATATGTAGTTTCCCAATTTGGAATAAATAAAGTACATCTATCTATCTATCCCATTTGACAGAGGAGTGCAAACTACAGGATGTACATGACAACGACGTAGCAACATTAGAGGTATTGGGTATCAGCCACATTCCAGTAACCACAATAAAGCAGTCATATGATGACAGCAGGATTGATCAATTTATCCTGGTTATGCTGACCAAATTATTGCACCTGATGTATGTAACACTGACACTTTGTCCTCGCTTGTCCTACTATTCGCTTGTCATGTTGCTTTTAGTGACAATGTATTGACTCCATTATAAAGACTTGTTTGCTAAAAATCAACACAACTGTGCTGAAGAAATAAAGGCATTTTATTATTCAAAGGAAAATGCCTTGGTGTTTTCTTTTATATATTTTAAGTCAGACAATAAATCAAACGCATATGGGCATGTTTATGATGACAATTTAGTTGAAATTAGATTAGATTAGCCTTAAATAATCAATCTTTGGGAAATGTAATTGCTACTACAGCTCTCTACAGAGAGGATAAAATATGGATAAGACAAAATTTCAAATGAAGACAACGCACTATATACAAATAGGGACAGAAACCGAAGGAACATAGATACTGTATACAAAAAAAAATTACAGTAGCGTCCAATAATTGTATCCAGACATGTATTGTAGCAATCTCTAAAGGTCTCTGAGAGGAAATTCAAAACTACAAACCTTCAAATTGGCTGTAGTGTAGTGAGTATTGGGCGCCAGCAACCATGGATCTTCTTTTTGCCAGATGAGGGAGGGCTTGCTGAGGCAGAGAGGAGAGGCAGTCTTGACAAAGACATCCATCTGCCTGACAGGAGAAAGAAATTTCTCCAGGATACACTTAAAATGCAAGAAACACAATATCAAAAATCAAAAGGGGATGTGTAATAGAGCAAATAATAAAAGCTCAAAATGGTCAACAGTAGTTTTTGATTCATTTACCCTGTACTGGCCATGCTGTCATCAGGAGAAAGTGACATTAGTCCATCCAGACGTTCTCCCTCTGAACAAATGAGGAGAAGAAAAGCCAAGTGAGCCATAACTTCTCACGTCTAACTGAACTCAACACCCTCTTAAAAGTGACCTTGCACATAACAAAGCAAACAAACACCATCAATAGTTTTGGTAGGTCAAGTTTCCAACTTAAGTTATAGAAGGCCCCTCACACCTTCCCTTGTGAGTTCACGTGCTTGTAAAAGTCAAAGATACAAGGACCGGGACAGCTGGGAATGAGACCTTCAGTGGATGGCGGAATGCTCTGCTAGAGCTTGGAATAGATCGAGGGGTAAGTTAAAGAGAGGGAAATTTAGAACCAAGGCAAGCAAAACAATTCCCATGACAATAGGTTGTGATATAAAAAAGAAAAGGTCACAGTTCAGGTCACACTTTTTGTATGTGAATTTTTTTTCCCCGTCATTGTAGGAAAATAATACCAGAAGCTTTGACAATCTCACGGCTGTCGTCATTTATAACTGCTGCACGACAATATTTCCTAAATGCAAGACACAGCGGCTGCTTTAACTCACCTGCTGCTACGTGTCAAAAACAAAGAAAAGTCTGACCCATGTCACAAGCTGTCTCATATGAACAGCCAAGCGTGCAAAGGCTGCCAGTAGGAATTTCACAAGTTATCTTTGTGCTCAAGGATAAAAAGAAGAAAGCAATGCCATGTTAACGGAAGGCAGCCAAGGGCAACTTTTGGAAAGAAGCCCAAACAGTTGGTTACAAGAACACAACTTGTTCAAGCGCTCACGTATTGATGTTGTACAGATGCAGAAAATGATTGATTTTTTTACTCGATTTGATACTCTGCCCTTTTTGAAACACACATTGGTAAGACAAACGCTAGGTCAATATAGTGCATTGGACTAAATGAATGAATTGTTTTTTATAATGATAATATAGCAGCAATGGTCGATGCACAACTGACAGTTCTGAAGTTGACATACTGCAACATAAATTCTAAGACTACTGTTGTCTAATGTCTTTTGATAATTAAACTGAGCTAAACCTACTAATCAATCAAAGCTTAGCGAAAAATAAATACATAAATCAATGAATTTGAATGAGTTTGCATGATGTATGATGGTCCATTGTCTTGGAACCTTTTTAAGGTTTGCAAATGAGGAAAACAATGCCAGGTGACCAGGATTAATATAAGGGTACATGTTGAGAACAGTGACGAGTGACAGTGAAAGTACCTCACAGCTGTGACCTTGGTCTTGTCTTGCTTCTCTGTAGACAACAGCTGTGACTCTTTACTCTGTCCCTTAAAATGTATTTCACACCCTGTCGCCTGACTTCCTATTGTTGAACTGAAGATCAGAACATATTTGACGTAACTTAAATCCTGCTGGTATACGAGATCACTTTTTTTGGTTTGAGTAAAAGGATAATCATGATAAGGTATATATTTTTTGACTACAATAAAAAGACAAAACAGAAAACAGAGATTTTTTTCTTTAAGAGGTGACAGGAGGTTATACATGTTTTCAATCTAACACTGAAGTGAGCTCTATGCTGTTTATGAGCGATTGTTAAAAATGTTGTTCTCATGAAGAACAATAATGGATTCAATCAGCCCTGTGGTGCTGGGGAGTGTATTTACTGCTGAATTGTTTAAGTTTGTACTTGTACTTTTAATGTCACGATAAATCTTTTGATATTACCCTATAGATTGTAACTTAAGTGGTATATTTGATTAATTCCATCATTATTTGAATGAATAAAACCAATTCCTATAAGTGACAGACAATTGGATGGAGCGCAGCATGTTGCTGCACTCCACCTCCTGCTCTCCTCTTTCATTGTCCGGTGACCGCATCAAATAGAAGCACTTGCCCCAACCTAATTTGGAAAATGCTTTTTGGAATAGGCAACCTGGATGCCATATCTCTTGATATTCATTCCCATATTTGGGTCACTACCAACCTTTATTAATGGAGAGACAGCCTTGTCTCTGCAGCCACTGGATTTCACTTAACGAAGCTTCGCGGTCAAAGGTAAGTAAGAGACCCACTTCACTCAAGAAATGTTGAGTTTAGGTGGAGCTTTCCCTCCTATAACACCAAAAGATGACGTCTGGTTTCCCTCTGCTTACTTGTCATGTCAAAGTAGCACAGATTCAAATATCATCTGGAGTAAACACAACAGGTAAAATCCAACACTTTTTTAAACATGCAAACACACAACACAAAACTGACAAATTATTGAGTGCTAAACTCATTTCTACTGTTTTTTTGGATCATCCATAATTGTCGTAAATAATAAATGCATGGTGCTTGCATGCAACTAATTGAAATCTTTAACTGTTGTAAGTCAACGTATTGCATCTATATTTTGAATAAACTACAAGACATCTAAATAATTATAGATTTTTATATATTACATATTAAAAAACATTATTGACCCCTGTTTTTTATTGAAGGTTTTTCAAGTTAGCGATGCCCTAAGTATATTTGTTTTCCAACATTTTTTTTAGTGTTTCTTTTAAAGCAGTATAAAGGTATCGACCCAACACCATCGTCCTTTCATTTATAGAGGTTGAACAATGGGTGATGCCGCCATGGCAGAGTTTGGCCCTGCTGCTCCTTATCTAAGGAAGTCAGACAAGGAGCGCTTAGAGGCCCAAACTCGGATCTTTGACATGAAGAAGGAGTGCTTTGTTCCTGACCCAGAGGTTGAGTACGTCAAAGCATCCATTACCAGCCGAGATGGTGACAAAGTCACCGCCAATACTGAGTTTGGAAAGGTATGCAATTTGGGAAGGCTTGCAATTTAAATTTCTTAAACAGTAAAAATTTGACCCACATGTTTACCACTTACAGACTGTGACAGTGAAGGAGTGTGACGTCCACCCTCAGAACCCGCCAAAGTTTGATAAAATTGAAGACATGGCCATGTTCACCTTCCTTCACGAGCCTGCTGTGCTGTTTAACCTCAAAGAGCGTTACGCAGCATGGATGATCTATGTAAGACAACAAAAAATACAAGCCTGAGCCTTCGCTGGGATAATATTTGAAGAAAAATACTTCTTACACATATACATTTTTTTTTTTCTTTTCCTCCCTTTTCCTTTGCTATGTCAGACCTACTCAGGGCTCTTCTGTGTGACTGTCAACCCCTACAAGGGGCTGCCCGTCTACAACCAGGAAGTGGTTGTTGCTTACAGGGGGAAGAAGAGGAGTGAAGCTCCTCCTCACATCTTCTCCATCTCTGACAATGCCTACCAGTACATGCTGGCAGGTAGGTGGTTGTCATTTGCCTTCAGTTTGTTCTTTTAATCTTTGCATTTCGTGTTTAAAAGCTGCTTTTGTTCTTCTTGACAGACAGAGATAACCAGTCAATCCTCATCACGTAAGACATACAAATCACAAATGTCTCTGTCAGACTCAAGGATGTTGCCATAAATTGTTTTCTCTCGTCTTCCTTCTGTTCTTAGTGGAGAATCTGGTGCTGGAAAGACTGTTAACACCAAACGTGTCATTCAGTACTTTGCCAGCATTGCTGCCGTTCCAGGTGGCAAGAAAGATGCCTCTGCTGAAAAGAAGGTATTTTTGTATACGTTTGCCAACAAGGATAAACGTTAAAATATTTTTTTATACCCCCCCCCCCCAACACACAGAACAAGAGTAAGAACAAATGTGTTGTTTTTTTCAGGGGACCCTGGAGGATCAAATCATTCAGGCTAATCCTGCTCTTGAGGCCTTTGGAAATGCCAAGACCATCAGGAATGACAACTCCTCCAGATTTGTGAATATCTATTGGATTCTTCATTCTTTTTCTGAAACAAAGTGACACCTCATTCTGAAGACTATTTTCTTCTTAGGGTAAATTCATCCGCATTCATTTTGATAATCGAGGAAAGTTAGCCTCTGCTGACATAGAAACATGTAAGTCTACTGGATTCCCAACTGGTGATAAAAAAAAACCCTCTCACTTTTAAGATCATTTATGCCTTGACACCATAGCTAATTTTCTTTGTTACAGACCTCTTGGAAAAGTCTCGAGTGACTTATCAGCTCAAAGCTGAGAGGGACTACCATATTTTCTACCAGATTTTGTCACAGGCAAAGCCTGAACTTCTGGGTAGATATCTACAGATCTCAATCCTTAGTATTAAAATATTTGAATGGCACAAAGCATATCACTTCTGTATTTTTTCCCCCAGAGATGTTGCTTATCACCAACAACCCCTATGACTACGCCTTCATCTCCCAAGGAGAGACAACAGTAACTTCTATTAACGATTCTGAAGAGCTGATGGCAACTGATGTAAGTTAAAGTGAAAAATAATATGTCTTGTCCAAGTGCAAAAATAAGTGAATACAATTTTTTAATGGAAAACACAGGATGCCTTCGATGTTCTGGGCTTCACTCAAGAAGAAAAGAACAGCATCTACAAACTGACTGGTGCCATCATGCATCATGGCAACATGAAGTTTAAGCAGAAACAGCGAGAAGAGCAGGCAGAGGCTGATGGAACTGAAGGTAAGAAAAGATTCTTTGTGTAGAGATGAATAATTATACATTTGAATAACATTTGAATGTGCTGTAAATAAACGTGTTTTTGATTTGATTTTTGCTTCACAAAAAACAAAACAAAAAAAAAGAAGCTAAAACTACATGTCATGTCAGTCTTAGGTTAAGAAACATTCATTGTAGAGAGGTTTTAGTAGCAGGCAACTGGTTTTGCTAACTTGAAGACTCTGTCTTGTCTATGTCTCTCATCCGAAAGGCGTCCCATGTATTTAACCACCAGGTGGCGGTTGGAGGTGTCACTACAGGCTGTTGGTTCCTCCTATTGGCAAGGATGTTATATTATGCCAATAGGGGGAAACCCATGTGGGTTTACTCTGACGGCCCACTGGGGGTCCTCCTTCTCCAGCCCTACCAACATATGAGTTGTTGGGCTCCATAAGAGACGATGTGCAGAATGGTTATCTGGGGACAGTTCTCAAGGCTGCATTGTATGTGGTTGAGAGACAGTGTTGAAGACTTCCCCCTCTGTTAAGAGAGGGTCATTCTAGGTGAACATACTGTAGATGGCCTCTTTCATGCCTCTCACAAATCATCCGTATTCTCTGTCCAAAATGTGTACACATTTGAGTCCTCAATGGACACCTCAATTGTCCCGAGGTGCTGGCCCCCAACAATTTAGTTCTTTCTTTTGTTGTCTGGGTCTTCCATGGTGGCTGTTGGAACCTTTTCTTTGTTATCCTCCTTTAGGGAGACTCCTTTCCTTCTGTTGTTGGGGGGATATTTTTGGTGCAGTTGTGTAGGGTTCTGATCACTCCTAGTTTGTGCTCAACACGGTGGTGGGAGTCGAATCGTAGTCACTGGTCTATGTGTGGGTTTTTTTTTTTTGATAAGAATTTTCAAGACTGAAAACATCTTCAAGATAGTAAAACCAGTCCAGCTGCCACAACTTCTACACTGAGATGACTTGGACAACTGGGAACCTTTACAGACATATTTATATTTGATTCATATAATGCGATGTATGTTTAGTCATTTCTTTAATGGAATGTGTTTCTTTGTGCAGATGCTGACAAAGTCGCTTACCTGATGGGCCTAAATTCTGCAGATCTCATCAAAGGACTTTGTCACCCAAGGGTTAAAGTAGGAAATGAGTGGGTCACCAAAGGACAAAATGTTGCTCAGGTAACTACTTGATGAAACGTTTCAAACACAGTATGAGTTGATGAGAAGTTCAATTTCACTGACATTTCACTGACTATGTTGTTTACAAGGTGAACTATGCCATTGGTGCACTGTCTAAATCAGTGTATGAAAAGATGTTTTTATGGATGGTGGTGAGAATCAACCAGTCCCTGGACACCAAACAGCCACGTCAGTACTTTATTGGTGTACTGGATATCGCAGGATTTGAGATCTTTGATGTGAGTTTGAAATTCATTAAAATCTCTTACAGTAAATAATGTAATTTGCACATCTAGTTATTAAGGCACTTGCTGTGTTATTTTATGTTATTGCAGTTCAACACCTTTGAGCAGCTGTGCATCAACTTCACCAATGAAAAACTGCAACAGTTTTTCAACCACCACATGTTTGTACTGGAGCAGGAAGAATACAAGAAAGAGGGTATTGAGTGGACCTTCATTGATTTTGGCATGGACCTGCAGGCCTGTATTGATTTGATTGAAAAGGTAACATTTTCAGTTTCTTTTGGAAAAAAAAGGCTTGTTATTGAAGTATTTTCCCCTTAAAACATGAAACTTGTGTGGTTGGCTTATCAAAACATACTTTTAATAATATTATTCATACTTTTTCTAGCCAATGGGAATCATGTCCATCCTTGAAGAGGAATGCATGTTCCCTAAGGCCTCTGATGCCACCTTCAAAGCCAAACTGTATGACAACCATCTGGGCAAATCCAATAATTTCCAGAAGCCAAGAATTGTTAAGGGAAAACCAGAGGCCCACTTCTCCCTTGTTCACTATGCTGGAACTGTTGATTATAACATCAACAATTGGCTGGTGAAGAACAAAGACCCTCTGAACGAGACGGTTGTTGGACTCTACCAGAAGTCGACAGTTAAACTTCTTGCTATACTCTTTGCAAATTATGCTGGAGCGGATTCAGGTACGACTGCGAGATTAAAATAATGTTAGCAAATGTCAGCAAACCTGAGTATCAGCTGTTTATAATCTATAATATAGTGTATATGCATCTTCACATTATAAACATTCTACTCAGCCCAAGAGTCTGGTGGTAAAGGAAAAGGTAGCAAGAAGAAAGGTTCATCCTTCCAAACTGTATCAGCTTTGCACAGGGTAAGATCTCTACAAAGACAAGTATGTTAGGTTTAACAGATACAATGGTAAACTGAAATTCTTACATTTATAGGAGAACCTGAATAAGCTGATGACCAACTTGAGGTCCACTCACCCGCACTTTGTACGCTGCATCATCCCCAATGAGACCAAGACTCCTGGGGCCATGGAGAATCCTCTGGTGATGCACCAGCTGCGTTGTAACGGTGTGCTGGAAGGTATCAGGATCTGCAGGAAGGGATTCCCCAACAGGATCCTCTATGGAGACTTCAAGCAGAGGTTTGGAAAGGGTTACCTACTTACTTGTCTGTCTTCCTTTGTAAGACCAAACTAATGCAAGACCGAACAAAGGAAGCCAAAATCATTAACCCCAAAGAGAACTGGATTCAGAATCATACACAAAATTCAAGTGGAAAATGATGTCACATGCTGATCCAACTTCTCTGAATTTCCTTTTAAGAACTCATAATGCATAACTCATAATGGCTCTGCTGGGGGATCTCCTCCAAGACCTGTATTAGTTATTTCCTGGACAGCCTGTGCTGTGGCATGGCAACAATATCATAACTATGTTATGATACATGATGTCCCAGAGGTGCTTCATTGGATTCAAGTGTGGGAAATGCGCAGGGGAGTTAATGGCATCAATGCCTTCATCATCCAGGACCTGCTGACAAATTGCAGACACATGAGGCCGGTCACTGACATTCACCAGTGGCAACCTAGGGCATACAGTACCAGTATAAGGTCTGAGGATCTCATCCCGTTGTCTAACAGTCATCAAGGTACCACTGTCTAGCACATGGAGATCTTTGCAACCCTCCGAGGATATGATTGCCTAGTTCATCACTGATCCCGCTCCCAGTCAAATCCATCATGCACTGTGGCCACCACAAGCGAAACCATTCCTTACGAGGAGTTGTTTCTTTCTAATTGCCCCTCCATTATAACTGCTGCTGCCAATTTATACAAAAGCAGATGCAACTGGTTCAGAGTCGGCTTCCTGACTGAACATGTTGATATCCAGGAAGTGTGATTTTGATTTACATTGTGATAACCATGTGTTCCCTCTATTTCTTTCAGCAGCTTACGTTTTCTCACGTAGAAAACATTTTACTTTCATATTTGTGCCACAGATACCGCATTTTAAATCCCAATGCCATTCCTGAGGGACAGTTCATTGACAACAAAAAGGCTGCAGAGAAACTACTGGGTTCTCTGGATATTGACCATAACCAGTACAAGCTAGGTCACACGAAGGTCAATGTTTTTTTTTTTTGTATGACTGAAGCGCAAATGTTGTTTGCCTGTTGTGGTTGACAAAATGACAATGGATAGGTTTTCCCTATAAAAGGTGTTCTTCAAAGCTGGACTTCTGGGTCAATTGGAGGAGATGCGAGATGACCGACTAGCACTTATTATCACTGGTATACAAGCTCGGTCAAGAGGCCTTCTGGCAAGAATTGAATTCCAGAAGATCGTTGAACGCAGGTACAAAGTCAAAGCATGCAAGGTCTGTTAAGTTAATATTCTGATTCACACAATCACAAAACTATAATCTTACTTTCAAAAGGGTCATTGAGAAAATCAATAATGCACATGCAGTGGCCTGAAATGTGAGAAGATAAGACAATGATTGTGCCATGCTCAAACTAAATTACTTTCAAATAAACTAAGGCTATATTTTGATTGCTGGAGATAGTTATAATATTCTATCCACAGGGATGCATTACTTGTCATCCAATGGAATATTCGTGCTTTCATGGGGGTCAAGAATTGGCCCTGGATGAAGATGTATTTCAAGATCAAACCTCTGCTAAAATCAGCTGAGACTGAAAAGGAGATGGCCAACATGAAGGAGGAATTCCTAAAGCTGAAAGAGGCTTATGCAAAATCTGAGGCTCGAAGAAAGGAACTGGAGGAAAAAATGGTCACTCTTCTCCAAGAGAAGAATGACCTGCAGCTCCAAGTTCAATCCGTATGTTTGAAACTCAGAACAAAAACAATGCCAATTCTATCTAAATTCAAAATAAACAAATAAAAACACCTGCCATTTGAATCCTTCTAGGAGCAAGACAATCTTTGTGATGCTGAAGAAAGATGTGAAGGGCTGATCAAGAGCAAGATCCAACTTGAAGCCAAAATCAAAGAGTTTACAGAACGACTGGAGGACGAGGAGGAGATGAATGCTGAGCTAACAGCAAAGAAGAGGAAGCTGGAGGATGAGTGCTCTGAGCTGAAGAAAGACATCGATGACTTAGAGTTGACTCTGGCCAAGGTGGAGAAGGAGAAGCACGCCACTGAGAACAAGGTACCACAGAGTGTTTTTGGATAATTATTTGTGACTACATGGCATCAGTGTCTAAACCATGTAATGCCTTAAACAACAACAGGTGAAAAACCTGACTGAGGAAATGGCAGCTCTTGATGAAATCATCGCCAAGCTGACCAAGGAGAAGAAAGCCTTACAGGAAGCTCATCAGCAAACCCTGGATGACCTGCAGTGTGAAGAAGACAAAGTCAACACTCTGACCAAGGCCAAAACTAAGCTGGAGCAGCAAGTGGACGATGTATGAACCAGTATGATCAAGTAAATCTATGAAGTGGAAGTAAAAACTAAAGATATTTATATTATATTTTTCCAGCTCGAAGGATCCCTTGAGCAGGAGAAGAAAGTGAGGATGGACCTGGAAAGAGCAAAGCGAAAGCTTGAGGGTGACCTCAAATTAGCTCAAGAAACTGTTATGGACTTGGAAAATGACAAACAGCAACTTGAAGAGAGGCTGAAAAAGTAAACCAATAACCGCACTTTTAGAAGGACAAATGCATTCATTAAAGATTGTGAACTTCATAATCGTTACCTTTATGATATTTTATCATATTTCCATTCACAGAAAAGATTTTGAAATCAGCCAACTCAATGGCAAAATCGAAGACGAACAGGCAATGTGTGCCCAGCTCCAAAAAAAATTGAAGGAGTTGCAAGTGAGTGCAAATGAGAAGAGCAAAGCAGGTTTTGCATGAATTCAGCAGCCATTGAAAATGTGGCTTGCTCTTGGTCTAGGCTCGCATTGAGGAGCTTGAGGAAGAGCTGGAGGCCGAGCGAGCTGCCAGAGCCAAGGTGGAGAAGCAGAGAGCAGACCTGGCCAGAGAGTTGGAGGAGATCAGTGAGAGACTGGAGGAGGCCGGTGGAGCGACAGCTGCCCAGATTGAGATGAACAAGAAAAGAGAAGCCGAGTTCCTGAAGCTACGCAGAGACCTTGAAGAGGCCACTCTGCAGCATGAAGCTACTGCTACCACACTCAGGAAGAAACAAGCCGACAGTGTGGCCGACCTGGGAGAGCAGATTGACAACCTGCAGAGAGTCAAGCAGAAACTGGAGAAGGAGAAGAGTGAGCTCAGACTGGAGCTGGATGATGTCGTCTCTAATATGGAACAAATTGTCAAGTCGAAGGTAAAAGATGTAGATTATTTTCTGACCGCTTGGTTGGCATTTTATGCAACTAAAAACATCTTCAGTTGTCATATTATTTTTTGAAGTTCTTGTTGCTTTTCAACATGTATGAATTCTGTGTACAGAACAATTTGGAAAAAATGTGCAGGTCACTGGAGGACCAAATGCATGAATATAAAACAAAGTCAGAGGAGGGACAGCGTGCCAACAATGACCTCAACATGCAGAAAGCAAAGCTTCAGACAGAAAATGGTCAGCACTAAACTTAACAGTCTGGGTGTATAGATGCTTTGTTTGAGACAAGACATTTAGACATTGTGTTGTAATTTGATTGTCTTTGAAACTTTAGGGGAACTTTCAAGACAAATTGAGGAAAAGGACTCCCTGGTGTCACAACTTACCAGAGGAAAACAATCCTACACCCAACAAATTGAAGATCTTAAAAGGCAACTCGAGGAAGAAGTTAAGGTGAAAAGCACAGATCATTTATATACAGTACATATACTGTATATGTTTAACTTCATTGAGTTCACGAGGCTCAAGACCTGCTCTCATTTCAGGCAAAGAATGCATTGGCCCATGCAGTGCAGTCTTCTCGCCATGACTGCGACCTGCTCAGAGAACAATTTGAAGAGGAGCAGGAGGCCAAGGCCGAACTGCAGCGCGGCATGTCCAAGGCCAACTCTGAGGTGGCTCAGTGGAGAACCAAGTATGAAACTGATGCCATCCAGAGAACTGAGGAACTGGAAGAGGCAAAGTCAGTCCAATGAGTGAATTGCACCAATTCATTTGTGGTTCTCATAATCAATAGAATTATAGGCTTACACAATTTACAAAATGATTTCCAGGAAGAAGCTGGCTCAGCGTCTCCAGGATGCCGAGGAGGCTGTTGAAGCAGTGAACGCCAAGTGTTCCTCTCTGGAGAAGACCAAACACAGGCTGCAGAATGAGATTGAAGATCTCATGGTAGATGTGGAGAGGTCGAATGCTGCTGCTGCTGCTCTGGACAAGAAGCAAAGGAACTTTGACAAGGTGGAATAAAAAGATGGCAGATTGAAAATGGCATTTTTAGACCAAACGATGATGGCTCTTAAATTGTTTCATTTAAATTCCTCAATGCAATTATCCAAACTGTCTCATAGATTTTGGCAGAGTGGAAGCAAAAGTATGAAGAGTGTCAGTGTGAGTTGGAGAGCTCCCAGAAGGAGGCCAGGTCTCTGAGCACTGAACTCTTCAAACTCAAGAACTCCTATGAGGAATCTCTGGATCATCTAGAGACCATGAAGAGAGAGAATAAGAATCTTCAGGGTGAGGAGTCTTTGTCAAGCCTTTGTCAAATCTACAGCTACAGCAGGAAATCTTAAAATTCTGTACTTTCTTCCCAGAGGAAATATCTGACCTCACTGAGCAAATTGGTGAGGGTGGAAAGAGTATTCATGAGCTGGAGAAAATCCGGAAACAGATGGAGCAAGAAAAGTCTGACTTACAGACAGCTTTAGAAGAAGCAGAAGTAAGACTGAGTTTAACATCCATTTTCTTTGGTAATAACACATCCTATATCTATCTTGTACTTGATGTTTTATTTTACATTCTTTTAGGGCTCACTGGAGCATGAGGAAGGAAAAATCCTGAGAATCCAGCTTGAATTTAACCAAGTTAAAGCTGAAATTGAACGAAAGCTGGCTGAGAAAGATGAGGAAATGGAGCAAGCAAAGAGAAACCAACAACGCACGGTTGACACCCTGCAGAGCTCTCTTGAAGCAGAGACCCGCAGTAGGAATGAGGCCATGCGTCTGAAGAAGAAGATGGAGGGTGACCTCAATGAGATGGAGATCCAGCTCAGCCAGGCCAACAGGCAGGCGGCTGAGGCTCAGAAACAACTTAAGGCTGTCCATTCACATCTGAAGGTATAATCTTAAACAAACACACAAAGGTTCTCTCATAATCCAATTTAATCACTTGATTTATTTCTGTTCTCTTAATCTCAAACTTGGCAGGATGCTCAGCTCCAGCTGGATGAGTCTCTCAGAGCCAAGGATGAACTAAAGGAAAACGTTGCCATTGTTGAGAGACGCAACAACCTGCTGCAAGCTGAGGTGGAGGAACTGAGAGCTGCTTTGGAGCAAACTGAAAGAGGTCGTAAATTGGCTGAGCAAGAGTTGCTGGATGTTAGTGAGAGGGTGCAGCTACTGCACTCACAGGTAAGACCGAAACCCACATCAGAACCACTAATGGAGGAAAACTACATTCCAAAACAATCACATGATGTCCAACATTATCTATTCTTACATCCCAGAATACCAGTCTGATCAACCAGAAGAAGAAACTGGAAGGTGATACTTCCCAACTTCAGACTGAAGTGGAGGAAGCAGTGCAGGAGTGCAGAAATGCTGAGGAGAAGGCCAAGAAGGCCATCACTGATGCTGCCATGATGGCAGAGGAGCTGAAGAAGGAGCAGGACACCAGCGCTCACCTGGAGCGCATGAAGAAGAACATGGAGCAAACTATCAAAGATCTGCAGCATCGCCTGGATGAAGCTGAGCAGATCGCCATGAAGGGAGGAAAGAAGCAGGTGCAGAAGATGGAAGCCAGGGTAAGGAGCAAGATTATTTTTTGAACAAAAGCAAACAATAAAAATGTTTGGATAAATTTGCACAAGATTATCTTCACATTAATCCTTTTAACAGATCAGAGAACTAGAGAGTGAGGTAGAGGCTGAACAAAGGAAGTCCAGTGAGTCTGTGAAAGGAATACGGAAATATGAAAGACGAATCAAAGAGCTGACCTATCAGGCAAGTTCAAGGGTTGTTTTTTTTATGCGACATACAAAGCCCCCCCCCAAAAAAATTAAAAAAATAAAAATACAAAACCAACATTTCTTTGGTTTTCAGACAGAAGAAGATCGTAAGAATCTTACCCGCCTGCAAGATCTGGCAGACAAGTTGCAGTTAAAAGTGAAGTCGTACAAGAAGTGCGCTGAGGAAGCTGTAAGTATTTCTGGTTTGTAAAAGGTGATGGTGATGTCCAATAAATGAGAGGGTAAAACATCCTGAAAAGCAAGCTGCGATAACTCAATAATCAAAATAAAATGGAAAACAATAACAGACTATTTTCACATTAATTGCACTGAGCAATTTATCTGCTGGAACCATAGACATAACAAGGCATTGATCAAGTTGTTTGTCTACAGGAGGAACAGGCTAATAGTAATCTCACCAAGTTCAGGAAACTTCAACATGAGCTCGATGAGGCGGAAGAAAGAGCAGATATTTCTGAGTCACAGGTCAATAAGCTTCGTGCTAAGAGTCGTGATGTGGGGTCAAAGGTCAGTACAAATACACGGTAGACACATTTATTATTACCCAATATGAATTACATCTACAAGTCCTGACGTTGGGCCAAAGGTTGGTTTCGAAATCCTCATGTTTGTGTGGGACAAATACGAACCAACTTCATCAATAATATTTACAACAATAATGCATGAGCCAGTTTAATTGTTCATGCTAACATAAACATTGCAGTATGATAAATGTTAGACTATCTGCAATAGTCATCTTTTTGTAAATGTAACGCTAATGTAACTTATTTTCTCTCATTTTAGAAAGGACATGATGAGTAGAGAAGAAAGATGGCATGGATTTCCTGTCTGAGGCACCTCATGTCCATAAAGTGTCTCCCTATGCATGTCTGATGTTCAGTAGAATAAATTCCAGTTGCATCTGAACCTGAACTTTGTCGTTTGCATTCATTCATATACAACATACATAACATTTACAAAAAGAAAAGCCCTGACATTACAACACAGCAGAAATGTTTAAAATGAATTTTAGAAGCAGTCTACATCATGTCAAGTGGGACCGACTGTTGCGGCATAATTCACATAGACGGAGGCAACCGAACAATCCGGTCTGCATTATTAATGTCTTCTCCTGTCACACCAATATGAAAAATGGATGTTACATATTTTCAAATGTTTCTGCCATCGTGAAAAAACGGTTAAGGAAATCAAACCTTAAGTTGTCTAAAGAATATTAAGAGCTGAAACCAGATCACTTAATACGTCATTCAACATATTTTGAACTACAGCAACAAAAGTCATTTGGAGTTCTGGTACGGTTAAAGGTGACATCTGTTTCCTATGAAACCACCGAGACAATGAAACAACTCCTGATGCTCTACATCACATTTGACAACTGAACAGATCAACCACTAGGGGGCAACAAAGTGCAGAAGGTTGTTTTTTTTTCTGAACCACCCGGTGTGCAGCAGACAAGCTTGTCTCACAGATAGAGAGGATCATCAGTTCTCACCGTGTCAGTGTGGACTTTGCTAGCTCATTTGGGCATTTCTCAGTTCTCATCAGGCTCAATTCAAAGCAAGACTAAACGGGTTGATTACTGTGATTTACTCCCAAATGTAAGACAAACAGTGATATCGCTATATTTTTAGATGGAAGCCTTTTTTTTCCTAAATGATGCCAGGTTTGTAATTTGCTGGTCATGAAAATTTGGCCAAATCTTTTCTTTCAATGCCAAACATCTTAGCAGTTTAGCTGTATTTAGCTGTTTCTCTTTGTTTCTCTTTGTCGTCTGTTTGCTGATTGTAGATCTTTGTTAGTTTAGACAGTTTAGTCCACATTCTTCCCGTGGCAATTGAATCATAGGGTCTGAGTCACACAGATTAGCAGTTTGGCAAATTTACCATAAGTGTGATTTGCATACTTAGTTTTGCCACACATCTTACAAATGCATATTCCTTAACATCAGCCCCAAAAATCAATAAACATGTCATTAAGGTACCATACTTCAAGTCAATGACTTGTTGCTACAATAATATGATGTTGTGCCATTAAGAAGATACAGAGGTTGCAGATTTTTGGATGGATGGATGGACATTTGGGACACAACACAAGCAGAGGGATAATGTGTACAATAAATCATTTGAAAATCAGAAAATTAAGTAAGTGTATTACAATATTTCTCTGAAAATAAGTGCTCCTTCAGAAACTTTAAATTGTGATGATATTACCACATATTGAACAACATGAGCAAACATGACAACACCAACTTAAAATCATGGTAATGGTACAAAGGAAAACTTATTTGAAGTGGGGCTATGATTTCAAACCATACTAGATTTACTCAAACCAATGTAATTAAATGTAACCCTACCTTTTGTCCATATTATGCGAGATGTTCAGTCCTCAATGGGGCAGACACCAACTAACTTCATTGCAAAAATGGAGACAGAGAGAAAGGACAAGACTGAAAAGGGACGCATGAAGGCTGGCCCAATGTTCAACACCTCCTCAAGTGACCTCCAGCAAATATCAAGCATCCTAACAATAGCAACCTCAGCTGAAAACACAGTTGGATCAGATGTCAAACTTAAGAGAGACAAGGTGCCTCACACCTTCTTTTGTGCGGGCATGTGACTGCAGAAGTACACGGCCCAAGGACTCTGGACAGCTGGGAATGAAACCTTTGAAAGAGGGCAGACTACTTCCCCAAGGCCTGGAATAGATTAAGCTAAGTAAAGGAGTTCAAGGCAGACACAATGCCAACGGTATGATGTCCGTTGTGTGGAGGACAAAAGGAAGAGCAAGTTATGGTGAGGGTTTATTGAAACATTGTTATTTTCTGGTAAATTGATGTGACAGACAACGAACAATTTATTTAGTATAAACTGAAACCAAACAGTTGGAACACAAATTCCATTTTAGACTGGAATGCTAGCTGTTGTTGTACTCCCTATTCAAGCAATAGCAGAACACACCTGAATTGTTGCAATCACTACGTGGTTTGCCAAGAAGCCTTGTGAGAACTACAGATACAATAACTACAAGAACTGCATATGTTCGAAAGTAGCTTATTGCGTTTTTTTTTTTTTAATGTTTCAAATACATAGCATAGGACGTGAACCTCATTCACCTGGAGTCTCTTCCCCGTATTTGAACTGAAATACAAATGAAAACATTCTGCAATGTTGTTACGGCCACTGGCCGTCTCGCCTTCTCCCGCTGTGCCGTTCACTGTCCTTTTAATTCATGTTAATTTAGGTGTGCCGGTGCCAGAACACCTTTCGCGCCCGCTTGCCCCGTTGGCAGTCCCGTCGGCTTTTGATTGGTGCTCTCTGTTCCGCTTTCAGCCTTCGACTCCGCCTGCAGGCTACCATCCAACCAACCACACGCATCCAATCACGGGACAGCCAGCTACTTATGACACAACCTGTCGACACTTCGGCGCGACTGAACTCCCTACCAGTACGCCTCGGAAAAGTGCACCATAAACTTGGAAAAGGATCGTGAGAGAAAGCCACAGTCGAGAGGCCAAGGGCTAGAGTTTTGTTATCTTATTTATCTTTGAGCTTTAAGCTAACTTTGATTTTGAGTGCAATTTGTGTTAGAGTTGGTAAGGTTTAGATGTGCTGTTCTTGTATTTCGGTTTTGGTAAAATAGATAGCGAGGTTTTCTTTTCTCCTTTTTGCAACTTATGTTCTAAGTAGACCGCTCTTGGTTTTGAAGAGTCTCTTTTTGTTGTCTTTGTTTATTGATTTAACAGCACCATTTTGGTCTCCCTCAGTTGTGGTTTTGCCTCGTTCTTTTTGCTGAGGATAATAAAGCCTATTTTAACCTTTTACATCTACTGATCTCCAGAGGGTTTTTATGTTACGATCTTCTTCTTCTAACATCCCGAGCCGATTGTAACAAATGTTTTTTTTTTTAAATAAAAACAGTCCACATTGTTTAAGTTAAATGGAAAATTACTTTGGAGTCCAGAGCATTTGATAAATATAACCATTTAATTTATGTGTTTATTACATATTTTATTTTTTCCATGATAACAGGTGAGGCTGTGCCTTCAAGTCATCCCCTGACCGCACGTCACTAGTGATGAGCATTCCGGCTCTTTTTAGAGAACCGTCTCTTTTGGCTCGGCTCAATAAAAAGAGCCGGCTCTTTCGGCTCCCAAACGGCTCTTCAAATTTTTTGGTACCTAAAATAATTTATTACCAACAGTAATAAAAGATTATTGTAATATGAATTACTAATGTAAAAAAAGAAACATGGACTATATCCAATGTTTATAATATAAACACACCTTTATTTATACACTCTAGAGTGATAAAAAAAAAAAAAAAAAAAAAAACTGAGATAGTAAGTGCAAAAAACAAATGTTAAACTATTTACAAATGAACTTAAATAACTATTAACAATTTTAAACTTTTTATGTTTCTTTCTCTGTAATTATCTGCCCTGTTTTGGAGAAGATTCTCTCTGAGGGGACTGATGTTGCTACAATGCAGTCTCCATGCCATCACATGTGTAAGGCGTCGGTAAATTGAAGCCTGCAGTTTCGTGGAGGTGGAATCTGCTCACCGAGCCGCGCTGTTGCGCAACAAAACGGGTCAAACAACCCAGCAAGCGAGCCGGGTGATAATCGGCTCCGATCAGCTCCGCATCGATCGGCTTGCTAGAATTGGGACACCCGGGACAACACCACCTTTTTTTTTTTTTTACCTGCCGCACGGAATGACGTTGAGCGTGCGCTAAATCATAATATCGCGCCAGTCGCGGCAATCAAATGCGGCATGGGGGGAGAGAGAAAACGAAAAAAAAAAAAAAAAAAAAAAAAAAGTCCGACGGGAATCAGGAGCCGGCTCCCGTCGTTCACGTCAAAGAGCCGGCTCTTAGAGCCGTTTCGTTCGCGACCGACACATCACTACACGTCACTGTTAGTCACACAGTGAGCAACGTGACAGAATAAAAAGCAGTGTTCAATGACATATTGGTCTATTTAATGACAGTGGATTGTGGACTGAGGCGGTCAAATTATTGATAACTGCAGGACCCGCCTCGGCTGTTGTGTGGATCTACTTGCACAGCGTGCGGTTTGATAACGTTTTGTGACTGGCCGAAATGTATCGAAATACCGCCCTTTGTCATTGTGCAACGAACCGATCACGGCGTACCGTACATGTCATGCTGACGCAACTCCTCCCTCACGCTTCTCACTGTGGATGCAAAACCTGGCAGATTCTAACCATCTGGTCTACATGCGGCTTCTGGAATTCGACTGACTTTGCCTCATTATTTGTTTTCTCAATGACAAAATGATATAAATCCTTGATTTCTGGAGGCTGAATAGTGGTTTAATAAACAACTCCAGGCAACATGCAAAGCAAACACTCAGTCAGAAGCTGTATTTTACACTGTGTGAACACCATGCCTCTCTCGTTGTTTGCTTTGACCCGTTGAACCTGTACCACACCATTCTGTTCTGCGAATGACTTCTGTCTGTTTTAGATTAGATTGAATTGATTAGACGTCACAAGTACAGAGCAACAAAATGCAGTTAGCATCCTAGTATCCAACCAGAGTGCTTAGCAGTATATATATATATATATATATACACACATATATATATATATATACATATATATATATATATATATATATATATATATATATATATATATATATATACATATATATATCAAGTTTCGATGCAGTACATACATATATATACATTTTTTCCCTCTTGCATCACATTTCTTCTTTACACAGCTATGGATATATCCAGGATCCAGAATCTCAAGACAAACAAACAAAAGTAATCATTCTTACGAGGTCAAACGACAAAGCACATTAGCTGATGAAAGTACGAAAGAGGAAGAGGAAACACAGGAGTGTGAGTCAGTCAACCTGTTCCCTCAGGAACAGGATGGACAATAAACAGACGAGACAGAACTGAAACAAACTGACAAAAACATGACATGACGAATTCAGAGAGGACTCCAAATGCATGAAAGTTCACTTTGCCGCAGTATAGGTTTGTCATGCATACTTATCACCCATCATAATTGCAGTTTTCAGAATTCAAGTTCAACACATCTTTTTTTTTTTTTTTTTGCCCAAACACGATTTTTTTTTTCTTCCTCTGTGGCTACTTCATAAGGTTTATTATTACGTAAACAAACAAATTAATGTCCATCATCTTTTCAAGAAGATAACTTCTTTAGAAATAATTTGACAATGATCTAGCACTCCCCTGAACCAGAGCACAGGAGGTGTGGTTTGTGACAGTGTAGGAGTAAATATGATTATGTGGGCTTGGATGTCATCAGCGTTATTGTCAGTAGCGAACATCTCAGGCCACAGTATAAGTGAGTAACAGCGACAAGTCTTTCAACGTGGTTGCGCCGAAGAATATGATGGTGAGTTTTCACAACATTAATACGCTCTGGATATTAGATTTCTCTTAGATTATTTGATCTTATTATATGTTTAGATTTTTGATGCAAAGCTTGATTGGTTTTCCTTTTCTTGAGAAGTCCTGAGTGGTTTAAGGTGTTCGTATTGACGCACGGAAGTCACAAGTTAAACTCTTTTTCCCTGACATCTATAAACCATGTCTACCTTGTATAAATATACATGTTGCATACCCACAAGAAGCTCAGACACTCAGCTAAAAATTAATTTAAAGCATTCCTATAATAGACCTAGTTAAAACAGCAGGCAATCAAAGCAGCAGTGGTCAAACCATAACAACAGTGTAAACAGAAATAAACGTGTCCTGAAAAGCAGACTCGAAAAGTTCTAACAGAACAGAAGATTCACATATCTAGCTGTCAGAGAAGGAAACAAACCCAATGCATTTCTGAAATCATGACCAGAAAGGTTGCGTGAGCGTTGACACTTGTGAGTCTTTGTTCAGTTCTCAATGGTCACACCCTTCACTGGCTGGTTTGACAAGTTAGTTGTGCCAATTCTAATTATATATAAGAACTACATGGCTGGCAGTGTTGTGCCCAAACGCGTTCAATGAACAATCATTCATGAATTCTTTCATATTTGGGGCGAACGTGAACAGACCGTTCTTTATTCGGGACTGAGCCCCGACGATTAGGCCTGCTCTGAAGCAGAGCAGGTCATCGCAAGGCAAAGACCCGTTTGTTCTTTGTATGTTTATTCGGGACTAATGCAACTGACTAGAAAAAGATAAATGTTTAAAGTTTTGCACTTTGAATATTGCACTTCAAGGTACAACCTTAGTTTCCTCCTACAGTAGTTTGAACGAGTTCAGGTTAAAAGTGAACTTTCTCTTGCTGATGATATTTTGGCTCTCCGGACAGAACCTTTCCTAATTTGATGTTGATAATTGAAATCTATGGTAAATACTCAGGCTACTAATTAAACATAGCAAAAACTCAAAATTCTCACCCTGAATTAGGACTGGGCGATATATCGAGATTTTAATCGATATTGATATATTTTCAAACGCGATGTGGTATGAGACAATATTGTTTATATATCGATATAATTTATTCTGCATTGAAATTACTATATATATATTTTTTCCCTTGGGCCGCCAGTTCACAACTGTTTCTCCTCTCACTCGAGTTTACTGAGCCCCGCCTCTCTCGCTCTGTGAGTGGAACCCCTCCCCCGCAGCCCGTCTCACACTTGGCTCAGGTCCGGTCCACACGGGAACGTTTTTTGGTGGAAACGGTAAAGTATTTAACCGTTACGGTGTTTCGAACGGTATTTTTTGAAAACGGGTCCCAGAGTGGGAAAATCTGACAACGCCGTTTCGCCGTTTTCACATCGTTGCCGTCGGGACAGTGAAAACAGCTTTTCCGTGTAAAACGATGACGTCATCGCACCGTCACTGTCATGTGACCGGGAAAAAACACGGCATGCAGCGGCACGAACAACAACAATAGCGGCCAGCAGAGTTGTCTTTGTATCGCAGGCGCTTCAAGATTTGTTGGCAATATTACAACAAAACCTCACAAAACCTCAGGCTCACTTTTTTTCTGCTACTCGCCATTTTTGTTTTCTGTGTGTTTAATGTGTAGCGGAAATGCCCTCTTTCTAAATCGTGAATTCGGGGGCTGTGTCAGCGTCTGTTAACGGCGCCACGTTTCGGTGTGGCATATGCATTACATCGTTTTCACCCACCGTTCCGTTTCCATCTGTCAGCGTGTATGGCGTTATATTTGTGCATCTATTTTGAGCGAGCGATTATATTTTCTGAGCACACAATTATAGATTTTGAGCGCATAAAACATATTTTGCAAGCACAAATTGATTCTGAGCGCCTTATATGAGTTTGCATGTTATGTTTATCCAAATGTTCGCTCACAAACTCTTTCCATGGTGCTCAAGCAGCCCACTTCACTCGTTCGCTTCCCCCCTCCTCCTCTCACTCAAAACTCTCTACGCGCTCGGGTTGTCTTCTCCGCGCGCTCAACTAGCGATTGAGCCACAAAACTAACTAATCAGAGAGCTTACGGAAGTACACTCTGATTGGCTGTCTATCCACCAATGAAATCACTAGTTTACATTTACCAGAGGGGAAGAAAAAAAACAACCGAACAATTATTATTTACTGGTGGGCAATGCCATACAGCGTGTAGGTAATTATCTGGAACATTAACTGTGCAGTGTGAGCAGGTCTGAGAGGTGGTCATGCCCATCTGAAACATCCGCTGTCCAGTGTAGTGGATCCTGTGGAGTACTTTAAATTGTATTAATTGTAGATTAGGTTGTTTTATCAGTGAAAAGGTGTTCAGGCAAATTGTTCTCCAGAAATTAGAGTGAGGTTGGAGAGACAGGTCTCTTTCCCACTTAACAATTGGGATAGAAATGGTACGATCTGTGTTTGTAAGGATTTTATATATCTTGGAAAGTAGTTTAGGAGGTGAGAAATTAAGAACCGACTGCACAGCCGGGGAGTCCTCCATGTGTGTTTGTTCAAGTTTGAATCTTTTCTTAATTATGGACTTAATTTGCATGTATTCTAAGTAACAACTACTGTTAATTCCAAACTGTATCACAAGCTCTTGAAATGGTCTAAAATTATTATTCTCTCTTATGTGTTTTACGTGAGTTATACCTTTATCTGCCCAATGTGTGAAGTTAAGTACTTTTTTGTTTTGTAGTATATCAGGATTGTTCCAGATGGGCATACGACCGCACGGGAGAAGGGAAGAACCTGTGATTTTCAGAAATTCCATCCAAGCCGTCAGAGTGATTTATATTAACACTTTTCATGCAACTGTGGTGGTTTGGTGTGCTGATAAATGGCAAGTCGGCTAACTGAATATCACCACAATAGGCCTGTTCTATAACATGCCAAGATACATCATGTGGGCTAGGGTTGAACCACTTATGAATATATTTTATTCTGTTGGCAATATAGTAGTGATAAAAGTTTGGTAATTCTAGTCCCCCAGCATCTTTCGCTTTTTGAAGCGTCTTTAGACTGATACGGGGTGGTTTGTTTTTCCATAGAAACATTGTGACGTTTGAGTTCAGGGTTTTAAACCACTGAGCAGGGGGTTGATGTGGAATCATCGAGAAAAGGTAGTTTAATTTAAGTAAAACCATCATTGTTACTGTCACAACTTTCTCTAAAAGAGATATGGGTAGGTTTCTCCATCGAATTAGATCGTTTTCTATTTTCTTTAATAGCGGGATGAAATTGAGTTGTATTAAGTCTGATAGGTTGGGAGAGAAGTTGATACCTAAATATCGTATGTTACCGGCTTGCAGTGGTACTTGAGAGGTTTGTTAAAATTTACAATTAAGCGGTAGCACTGTGGATTTTGCCCAGTTTATTGAATAGTCCGAAATACAAGAGAAATTGTCAATAAGGGTGATAACTTCAGCAAGTGAAAATTGTGTATTACGAAGAAATAATAATACGTCATCGGCATATAGGCTTATTTTATGGTCGGATGTTGAAATTTGGACTCCTTTGATATTCTTATTTTGCTGAATTGCAGCTGCCAGAGGTTTAATGAACGTTGCAAATAGTGAAGGGGAGAGAGGGCAGCCCTGTCTGGTGCCTCGTTGCAGATTAAACCTTTGAGAGATCTGGCTGTTCGTTCTAACTGAGGCGCACGGAGTGTGTGTGTGTGTGTGTGTGTGTGTGTGTGTGTGTGTGTGTGTGTGTTGCGTGTGTGTTGCGTGCGCGTGCGTGCGCGTGCGTGTACAACTGCATATGTAAACAAACATCGTTGCAATCTGTCACGGTGAACATTGTTACCAGAGAGAGAAAAGAAGTGAGGAAAAGACATAAGTGCAGCTTGAGGGGAGGGATATTAGGGGGGAGAATCAGTTCGATGCAGAAAAGTCATAATTAAGCTGAAATGGCGCTTACGTGATTATCATTGACAACAATATTGGCATAA
Source organism: Nelusetta ayraudi (assembly GCF_046127955.1). Classification (NCBI taxonomy): domain Eukaryota; kingdom Metazoa; phylum Chordata; class Actinopteri; order Tetraodontiformes; family Monacanthidae; genus Nelusetta; species Nelusetta ayraudi. The sequence goes on from NW_027466083.1 coordinate 634,575, forward strand.
GCTGCGTTAATACGATACTACCTGTTGTCTTGAAGCATGTGGAGAGAACGGTTAGTCCAACCACGGAGTTGACTCGCTATCGCGGTAGAGCTGACCGTTGACAAACAGTTTGTCTACTGTGACAACCGCTCTAGAGCCTTCCTTCATCGAGGAACCTTTTCCGGATCGGATACAGTTGCATTTCTAAAGAACCCCCCACTTTTTTTAAAATCTGTTCTTCCTGTGTGTTCTTGTTAAAATGGAAAAAACGAAATAAAAAGTATCAAAAAAAAAAGTGAACTTTCAGAACACTAATAGCTGGAACTAAATCTAAGACATTGCTGAATGTACCTTTCATTGAATATCAAAATATCAAATTGAATATAATTTTGTCCATGTCAATAAGTGGCCACCTAATTACTTCAAATTCACCTTCTTCCGTCAATGACCACGACAAGCAACTACAAATCAGAAAATGTAGACCTGCCTCGAGGTTCTACAAATAAGCCTTGAATCCACATAATTCTCTCTCTCATCCCTGATCTTATTTTTGTTTGTTCAGTTGACCTGGAGGAGCATTAAAATGTCCACCCTGCGCTTGCTCAAGTTCCGCATTTCCTTCACCATCCTCTGTTTTTCACTGCTGCTCCTCGTGTACAAGTTTTTCAATCTAAACCTGGTCCAGAGATGTGACGAGAAGACCAGGCCAGACCAGAAGAGAAGCCCAAACCGGACCATCCTGCTGTGGTACCGGCCCTGGGATGACCCCTTTAGCCTGGAGGGCGATGTTTGCTGGGACCTGTTCAAGATTCCAGGATGCAAACTGGTGGACAACCGTGCCTACTACTCCACAGCTGACGTGGTGGTGTTCCACCATGAAGAATTGAGGACTGGCCAACAAACTCTGCCCTTAGACCGTCCTCGCCCAGAGGGCCAGAGGTGGGCCTGGCTGACAATGGAGAGCCCATATTGGAATGGGAACCTGAAGCAGTTTCCCAACATCTTCAACATGACCATTACTCACAGGAGGGATTCGGATGTCTATGCACCTTATGGTGAACTGCAAGCAAGAGAGGATGGAGGGCAGCCAGTTGAAGGCATTCCTTCAAACAAGACCTTCTTTGCCTGCTGGGTAGTCAGCAACTACAATAGCCAACACGCAAGAAGCAAGGTGTACGACGAGCTGAAAAAGTTCATCCCTATAAAGGTGTATGGCCGGTGGGTGGGAAACCGGCTCTCCAATGAAAACCTGATACCTACCATCCAAAAATGCCTCTTCTACTTGGCCTTCGAGAACTCAAACTACAAAGATTACATCACAGAGAAGCTATGGCGGAACTCCTTGATGACCGGTGTGATACCAGTCGTCTTCGGAGCATCTTTGAGCGACTACAAAGCTGTGGCTCCGCCTCATTCTTTCATCCACGTGAACGAGTTTGCAACGCTGAAAGATCTAGCTGGGTATCTGATGCAGCTTGCTCAGGACAAGAAGAGATACAACGAATATTTCGCCTGGAGACAGAAGTGGGAAATAAAGTTCTACCCTGACTGTAGGAACATCCTATGCAAGATCTGCACAGTGTATGACAGTTTACCTGCATACAGAGTTTACTCTGACCTGGACGCCTGGGCCTCAGAAAAGAGCACCTGATCTATCCATTTTTTTTTATGGCCCAAGGTCTCCCTGCGTGGTTGGTACAAGGGAGTCCCCTTGTACCAACCAAGAGCTTTGCTAAACTTTTTTTGGTGTTTGGGATTTTATTTTTGCTCATTACTTTAACTTTTTTTTTGGTAGTCTTCTCTTCTTGTTTGATATGTCTGAGATTTGACAGGACGTTGGCCATTCTTTTTATTGCGTTTGATTTTGGCATGTATCTTTTTGAAATATTTATTTGGGGGAAAAAAGCTGTTAGTCTCATCTTAAGAATGTGAAATAAAAAGAACAATCGCTGAAGAGATGTTTTTTTTTTCTCTTCCTTTAACGCCGCCAAATTTAATATGGTTTGTTATGTTCCTGTGTGTGATGGGCAGGTTCTGTATTCAGCATAGGAAGGCAGAAGGTCAAATGTTGGTGGACTAGATGGAAATTGCTGTGGTGAATTCAATTCCTTTTTTCCGGAAGGGGCAGGAACACAAGGAAACTCAACAAGTGTGACTGTGTGACCAAAAAGAAAGGACATATTTTGTCTGGATACAAATACCTGCTTAGGCTTGCATTAAAATCACTGTCAAGTGAGCTGAGAAAAGGCTCCATAAAAAGTAATGTTGAGATCAGTTTTAAAAAGGAGAACTGCCAGGAAAAAGGACTCTAAATACATCAGGGATCTGTTTTAACATCATGTAAAAGTGTTTCGCTAGTATATTCACAAAATGATTTGAAGCTACACATGAACACATAGATGATTTAATCAACAATGATGTGATCATGATGAAAAGAATCAATGGTTTGTATTAATGTGTGAAAGATCGATGTTTAAACTGTTATAATGGAAAAGTAGGGAAATCAGTGTATCCAAACAGGAAGTGAGACCAGGCCTCCAATGTGTGACTACAAGTGTGTGATATAATAAAAATAATGAGTGTTTAAGAGAAGTGCGTGTCTACTAATGTTACAAAATAATGAGTGTCTATGAGCGAGAGGAGGAGTAGGATGCAAAGGCCATAAAAAGGCCAGGATGGGATCTGCATCTTGTTTGCTAAAAAAGGTCAAATCTTCCAAAGTGTCAAAGGACTGGTAAAGAGATGAGTCAAAGGAGGAGAAAGCATGATGTATAGTATAAAGAAGGCTGCATTAAGCAGAACTGGGTTCTTCCTTCGAGGGACCGGCTGACGAGAGGGGTAAGCAGCAGATGAATTCGGGTGAGTAAAACATTTTGGATTTTTATCATCGGAGTCTGCCGGAGAAGAGGATTAACCATTTTCCAAAAACCAAGGAGTATAATTTGATTTTCTGAAGGTCCCCTTTTGCTCACTCTGTCGACTTGGAGGAAACGAGCAGACTGAGATCGCTCAACGGAGGAGAGGACAGCGCTGACAGGGGGAATCATGGCGACCATGTAGACTCCCTGGCATCCCGAACACTCATCCGGGCTGCTCCCCCCAGCATGTCCTCCCACAGCATGCTGGGGAGGACATGCTGCAGAATTCCTCCTCACTCTCTCTAGTTTTAAATGTATAAGTATTTTTAATGATTTTTTTTTTTTACTAAATTATGAATTCAGATTTTTGACTTTTTGGGATTTAAAAAAAAAACCTTGTTGTGTTTATCATCTACCAGTGCTGTAAATGTATTCTAATCCCTGTAATTAAACAGGTTCTTAATCCAAGCCATTAAATAATGTTGCCAATTCTGCCTGTGGCAAGAATAGGAGCGACACACGTTGAACGCTGTTATCATCCCCGAAGGAAGATTTATTCCTCTTACTCATACTTCAGGTATTAACAACAGACTGTCAATCAATGGCCTTCCATTTCAGTCATTTTTCTTTCTATCTTTTTCTTTCTCTCCCTTTTTTTTTTTTTTTTTTTTTTTTTTTACAAAACATGGCCGTAATACGAGTTACAAAAACATAATAAATCAATTAACATTAAATTAAACAAGACAATACCTATGAACAAGGTTGCTTTATAAACAACATTTGCATGAAATCTATTTGAAACATTTTTCCAATTTTAGTCTGTCTGTGGAACACAACCCATGAATTACATTCTTATCCCTTTTAACCATTAATGTCTTTTACAGTATCTCGACTTTAAGCTGTCTGAAAATGTCAGAAAATAAACATAGATGAGAAAATCTTCTCGTCATGTAAGTGAATTAAGTTCAACAGAAAGGTTAGTAGCCCTTCCGTTTCTCACTGTCCGCTTTTACACTCACTGACTGCTCCACAAGTTCCGAAACCCACTAGCATTAGCAAGTTAGCATTCAGACTTAAACTCATGTCAACACACTTGAATTCATAAAACGTTTCATTTAGCTCCTCGTGCAAACATTGTATACATGTACAAACCTTTTAAAACTGCTTTTCATGACATTTTGAGCAAATTTTACGAACCTGTGGCAATAATAGGGGAGACACACGTTGGGCAATGTTATCGTCCCCGAAGGGAGATTTCTTCTTCAGTGCTCAAGCGCTACTCTATGCCACTACTGCAACGGCGGCCAACGGCGTGGATGGATATGAAACAACTACATAGAAACGGAAACTTCATAGAAACCATAGAGCTGCAACTAGGGACTGCTTCACAAAGATTGTATTAAGCATTGCCAACAACAGATAGTGCTACTTTCGTGCTACATTATTGTGTCCATTGAAGCTGAAAACTGAACGGGAGCACAATTTCCAAGTCAAATGATTCAGTTCATTTCAATTAGAACTGAAATTGTGATGAAGATTGTTATGGAGTTTAAATAACAATGATATCAGAAAGAAAATTATAAAAATTTTAAAAAATGAAATAAATTTGACAGATAATGTATTTAATGGCAGCAGCAGATTTCACATAGTTTCAGTTGCAAAGAAAGTTTTGTCTCTGATGCTCATGTTTCTGCCAGCCTCAAAACCAAGGCAAGAGCTTGACGAGTTGGATTGGTATGTGCATGCATGCGTGTGCACTTGGAAGTCATTTACTCTGCCTGGGCAGACAAGTGTCGCCGCAAGGACAGAGGAATAAATAAATCAGCAGCGATATTTGCTTCTATGCAGGCCACTTTTCGGCTCATGTATCGCATGCAGTTTTTTTTTTTTTTCTTAATGAATCTGAAGCCAGTTGGACGTCCTGGATTGCATGTTTGAGTTGTTAAAGTGTGCTTGCAAACGAGACCAGTCCATGGGAGGTGGAGTTACATTTTTTGTTGTTCTTGTTGGGGCAGAGCATGACGAGAGCCTCTCCCCCCGGACATGAATCAAGTATCTAGCTAGCTGTCGAGTAGACACTAGCAGTGCTAAAAGCTGCCACATGCTGCCACCTGGTAGTAGTACATAACGTAATTGTAAAGGGTTCATATTAAATTTCATTCAATGCGATTGTTGTTTTAGTAGTATTAGCCGAGCCTAGTTTTTTCTTTTTTATCAGAACGCTGACCGTCATCTTCTGTCAGAGGCAATGTTTGATTGGCTGCAGGTACAATCCGTGAGGCAAAGCGATCAGTGTGTGTGTGTGTGTGTGTGCGTGTGTGTGTGTGTGTGTGCGTGTGTACGAATGTTTGATCTAAACATGTGGTGTGTCCAACTGAAAGACAAATAAATTAGACCAAGTTTGTTTTCTCTCCCTCCGTTTTTGTGTGTGTTTTTTATTATTATTATTATTATTATTATTATTATTATTATTATTATTATTATTATTATTATTATTTTATCTTTGCTCATAGAATAACATAGTGGAGAAAGAACAGAATGTCTCAGTACCAGGGCAGCCACTAGCTTTCATTAGCATCACTTCATTGCAATCTCTGTGTACATGTCAACAAGAAGAATCCTTTCCCCAACAGTAAAATTGTTTAACCTCAATAAGGACACAGGATTCAGGACGTATCATTCAACAGCTTTACTTGCACATGGCAGCATGATACACACACCAAACAAAGGAACTTCCTTTTATAGGCTACCTGCACAGGTGAACACAATGGGGAACCTAGAGCACCACCTAATGGTAATAAACCAGAACTACCAGTAAACGTGAAACTAAAGCAAAGATACTACAGATTCCATAATTCGTAATCAAAGAAAAACACTAATATTTGCAATTCTTTTGAACAATGACAAATACATCTTCTAATTCTATATAGACCTTATGCAGATATGAGCTCATTATGAACCCCAGTCAGTTAAAAAATATTTAGCTTTTTTTTTTTTTTGCTTTACACATCATAATCCATATCTTCAAACAATCTTTGTGAAGCAGTCCGATATCAGGTCCCACGTAGAAGATCAAGGTATGAACCTCTTGAGAAAACCAGGGGACAAACATAAGTCTGGAATCAGAGCCTAAACTTGATCTGCACACAAAATATCATATTAAGACTGTTGCACTTCTTGCTTTCAAGACAAGACTGATCTTGCTACTGTCGTACTTTCATTTTTCAATGACTCTTCAAAGTAACTCTGATCGGCCTCATTTAAAATGTGTGCAAAAGGTAAGCTGCCTCACCTAGTTAGTCCACACAATCGTGATGAGTGCGGGATTTTCCCCTGCCCGTCTGGACCTGGATCTGGACCTAGAGGATCTTCGCTTCGTGCCACCTTGACCGCAGCTCTGCAGGTCAGAGATGAAAGTTAGAGTTCGGTGTATGGATGTTGAGCATCTGGATTTTTCCTGATAGTCTTTCCATTTTGCTTACTGGAGCACAGGAGTTGCTCTGTTTGTAGCAGAGCTCCAACTTGCAGTGCAGGTAGACGTCACTGCTTCTCCTGGTGAACTTAAACATGTTGAAAGAGAACACGTTGGACAGTCCCAGTCCATTCCCCTGTGTCGTCACAGTCTCGTCCTTTGGATTGGGACATCTGCTCAGAAGTAGGTGTCATGAAATCTCTAGCAGAGAAAGCAGATTCTACAGACACTGGCTGAGTTCCAGTCTGCAGTTTGTCCTCACCCGTTAAGAATGAGGAGATACTGCAGAGAGGCATTTGGGGACGGCTGGTTGGTTGCCCAGCAGGAATCGGTCACCAGGGCCAGCAAGGTCCCATCTAGACCCTCTGCCTTCAGCTCCAGCCAGATCTTCTCACTCAGAAAGACCTCGGCGTTCGGTCCCACCACGTTAGTGAGTGCGGAGTTCTTGTAGGTGCTCATCACCAGAGTGTAATTCAAAACTCCCGATTGAATCTGCTGCACCACAGAACTGAGGAGCGTGCACATGCGTGCGCACACACACACACACACACACACACACACACACACACACACACGGGCACACACATCGGTGCACACACACACACACACGTCAGTCACATCAATCTTGACCTCCATCAAGCTCCACTCAGCACATTAACCGGAAACTGTCTCCCACGCACCCTTCTTTGATCCTGAAGGAGGCGCTCTGGGGCTGTGGAGCTGTGTCGAGGCAGGAGAAGTTGACAAAAACCTGGTTGTGGCGGGTGATGATCTCATTCACAGAGCTGTTCCTCATGGAGAGGGTGTTCTTGAAGATGGCTTGGCTGTTATTGGTCTACATGGCATGAGAGGGTCAGGTTAACTCACTGACAGCACTGGGATCCTCTGTTCACTGCCAGAAAACAAGACAAGAGTGGAGGAGAGAACCCACTGTGACCTCTGACCCGCAGCTGTTTGTACTATTGAAGCTGAACTCCACCATGTGACTCTCCTGGTTCAAGTGACCTGTGCAGTTTTGGTCGTTGAGGCTAAGAAGGGAGTAGTTGATGTTCATGTCCTCCAGCAGACAGGCAGCCAGACTCAGAGTGGCCGAGTCCTGCGTGCAGACTGCGGGCTCACCTGAACAACCGACCAGATTATCAGGTTAACTCATGGACTCTTCAGTGTGGATCAATTTCAGTTAGAAAGACCAGTGACATTCAGTTGTGCAGGCTGCCACCACCCATTCAACCTAATTTTCTGCTTCACATTCACACAACGGCTCAGTTGACACTTTCAGGTAGCACTTATCAAAGCAAAACATAGAAAAAGTTCAGATCAATCATTAGCACATTGATGTATTTTATATATAATGTTTGTTGTCAGTACCCAAAGTATTTGATGACTTGTACTTGGAGGCAAATCCGGCCCGGCAGTAGCAGCTGGGTCCAGTGGAGCTCTCTCCACAGAACTCGTGGGTGTTGCAGTACTGTGTCAGACACGCGGAGGGAGCCACCGCTGTCGGCAGAGAGACGGCTATTATTATCAAGTGTTAAAGATTGTTTCTGGTGGTACAGACGGATTGGTCACTAGTTAAGTCCACACAGTCCACTGGTCCGGGACTTGGAAAACATTTTGTGCCCTCAGATCTTCGCCAGCGGTCTGTCAGCATAATAACAATTATCGCTGTTGATGACACTCAATTAACCCCAGGGTGTTCCGGATTTCTTCCAGCTTAATGAAACTAAGTCTGAGGTCTTCTTCCTTGATGCCACCAACTTGACAAGAAATTTTATTTTTATCTAAGGAACCTGTCTGCCAACATTCAGCGCTGCGTAGCCCATGTTAGGGGGATCTTTAAATCTGTTTGTTGGTGACTGAAGGACCACAGGAGTGCAGCTTTGTTTCAAATTATGAACATTGCAAAGATCCAACCAGGATGTCTGCAGAATTATTTTCTGTGTCAGTGTCTTTGGAGCTTTATTTGACTGCTAAGATCTTACGACAGTTGGTGGTTGACCTCCAGTTCCCCGGAGAGACATTTGACAGGCTGCAGGCCTCAGCGTAAGACTCCAAAAACTGGCACTGGAGACCATTCACCGCCGGATAGTTACACAGGGTGTCTGTGCAGGCAGTTATGTAGGATTGTGGGTCAATGATGTTGTGGCAACCAGCAAAAGAGGTATGGTTCATCAGGTTGCAGCTGTTCCAGAGGGGGAAAGGGGCAAATTAGTACCCTGTTCACTCCCTTAACCCTCCTTGTGGTCATTTGAACATCGGAATGTGTCTACATAGTCATTGAATGTGTTTTAATGAATCACTTCTTACTGGGCAGTGGCTGTGTCGCAGTTGATGGTTGGGTTGGCAGTGTCGTTGTACTGAATTCCACAGCTAGGGAGTGACAGACAGCACTTAACGTTAGAACAGGCACAGTGTAGCAATGCCCCTGGTATGAATCACCAAATCAGTTTGGCTCTGTTACCCACCCAGCAGCATTGTCAGAGGAGGTGTTCACTGCACTCAGGGCGGCTGTTTGGCTGGGGTCAACTGGGTTGCCACACAGGCCCTCGTGTGGTGCTGCTAGTCCCATCCCTGCTTGATTTCAGGAGACCATTCAGAACGAACCAGAGAACAGGGACTGTTGCGCTGAGACAAGAAGCAGCGCTTCATACCTGACACGTGAGCCGTGGTGCCGTCAAAAGAGAGCGTGACGTTGGCGAATAAGAGTTTGGCTGTCACTGCACGCTGGTCCATGGAGAGCTCCACACCGTTAAACACCTGAGACGCACTGTTCAGGCTGACTGCGCTGCCATTGAAACTACATTGACACAGAATCAGGACGGACCCTCAGTGATAAAGCGCAGCAGCTTTGGCGTCGTGATGCCTCAAAACAAACCCTGCGCTCCTTTGATCAACCCGGAACATTGCCTGTAATTGGAAGGGCCGTCCCATCACCAACACACCTTCAAGGACAGTTTCTTCCTTACCTGAACTCTTCCGCCTTGTTCCAGATAGATTGTCACAGTAGTGTCCTGCAGCGAGAGTTTCAGGTAGTCCAGAAATGGCACATTCAGACTGCGTCGTTCCTGGAACCCAGCCAAGACTTCAAAGCTGGAGCTTCCCTGAGGCTTCACCAGACTGTAGACACAGCGATCAGGGATGGAGTGGACTTTGCCATTGAAGTCAACAACAGAGGAGCCGGTCACCGAGCACACTGGGATACACCTGGTGAAGGGGAAAGGAAAGTTGTTTGGTCTAGAAATGCCATCTCATTCAAGTAAGTTCATATGAATTAATATTAGTTTGGAGATGAAGCGCTGCAATGTTTTTAAACCAGAGAGACACATACTGTAGGAGACGTGTTAAGATCACAGTTGATATTGTTGATAGGGAGTGGTGACAGGATGAAAGGAGATTAATGAGCAAAGGTCAAATTGTGCTGGAACGGTCTGGTGGTGGGGAGTTCCAGTGATGGTCTGCATTCAAAGAAGAATGAAAAGTGCACTGAAAATATCTTTACATGTTGTTGCAAAACTCTCCATTTCCACAGGCGCTGACATATGTGTGTTGTCCAGACACAGCATCACAGGTACCATTGAAACAGGTTCCCATTACTGGTCCTTCATAGCCATAGGTGACTCCATAAGGGGGTTCTAGGAGGTGAAGAAAGGATCATAAAACGAGTTTCATCCGTCGCTCAAACTGAATACAGACTGAATGAAATGCAACACATTAACAACAATATTTTTTTGCTGTGCTGATCCATTTAGATCCATTTTACCTGAGATTCTGCACCCACTTAAGTCATAAAAAACGTTGGAAAGTGCCCTTGTCTTATTAGATTCAACTGCCAGCACATTGGATCCTTGGACTGTCACATTAAAGCGCTGGAAAGCAATCGAGCAAGAGGAGTGTGAATGATGAGATTCTAGAGTGAGTGAATTTCTTTCATGTCTGCGGAATATCTTTAGCCATCGATCAGTAAATAAAAAGGCTGTTGTCACTTCCATGATATCACACTTTAAAGGTAATTTACACTGAGTAAGCCACAAGCACAGCACGCACAAAATAATCAAGCAACAGTTCACTGATGTCACTTACAACATGAGATTCCACGAAAATATAAAAAGGAACGTATTTCACAACAGTCTGAGAACCATAGCTTTCAAGTGTGTATTTGATCTGAAAAGACAAAGAAACAAAAAGGTTAAAATGTGTTAAGAAATAAGTGCCATTTGGTGATGCATTGTTAAAGTAATCCAGTCTAAAATGAGAAAGGTTTTGACAACTCACAAAAGCATTAATGGTTTCATATTGCTCAATAAAAATACGACATGTTCCATTCTGTGTCACATTTGGCAGAGATGCAGGAGGACTGTCAGAAAAAGTTCCCGTGTCCAGCTCTAAATGGTCGGCCTCATTGTATCGCTCCATGAACAGACAGTCTTGTGTGGGCCCAGAGTCGTCTTTGAAACAAACCGCTGCAATCGAAGTGTTGAAGAAAACCTATAAAACAGAACAAACAGACCAGAGTGCCAAATGAAGGAATTTTTTCCCAACACATTGTTGGTTTTCCGTCCAGCTGGACCCATGGGGGGGATGGCACAACAACCTGATAACATGGAAATACATTACGGTCGTTTTCTAGAAGAGAGCATTTATTTTTCAAACCAATCATTTTCTGAAACACATTTGAAAAAAATGACATTCCACCAAACTGCCTTCAAACATATTTGCATGTACACAGAACGGAGGCGGAGCCAGAGGTGTGTCCAGGGTGGCACTGGCTACCCCTGAAATCTGATTGGATATTCCGAGCACCACCCCTAAAATTTAGCTCGCTCGGGGTGGTAGTTTGATGTTAAAGACTTAAGTGAGCTAAGTTTTTTTGTGAGATACTGTATATATAATATATTTTATTTAATTGTTTCAGGGTCAAATTCATTTTGCAGCTCCAATTGAATGTTTTTTGATAGAGAGTGGTCAAGGTGGCTCTTTTGATAGTGAAGGTTGCAGACCCCTAGGTTAGAGCAACAGTGAATTGACTGGACCTCAGAAGTTAATCCTGGATTGTCTCAGTAATGTGTACGTTGGTAGAGGGAAACGAGCAAAAGCCGGCCAAATTTTTAACATTACAATTTTACTCCCTGGCATTTCCCCTATTTTGCTTCTGGGTGATCACGTACAACTTGAACTATGGCCAAACTTTAATTCCGGAGAAAACATGCAATTTTTTGTCTCGGTACAGTAGGGCTCACCAACCTCACTCTGTCTTTGACCAAGTGGTTTTTGTGCCATTAAGTTGTACGATCTGCAGAAGTGTTCGTAGTGAAAGGGTTCAGTACATATGACATTGTCTTCTAACATGAATGGGACTTTCCAGTCTTCCCTAAGCACCAATCAGGAGCGGCAGGTCTGGCTTGTTGGTGTTGGTGTGTTCTGAAGGAGTTCACAGCGGACCTTGGACAAGAATGTCTGGAATAGACAGACATGTCCTTGGAAGTAGAAGGTCCTTGCCAGAGAACAGTTATATAGTCCTTTCCTATCCAGCTGGGGGTGCTGTTCCAATAGTAGTCTGTTTGCCTCCCCAGTCTTTGGCACCATTATGTGGGGGTATTGCGGCCTAAAAGGTCTGGGAGCATCTAGGTTGTAGAACTACAGAAGAGGGACGAGCCTCCGGTTTCACTTACGTCCAACATTGTGTAGCGACGACCATAGAAGTTGATGGGACAGTCAGAGATGAACTCTCCAGTAGAGTTAAAGGAAGTCCTGAGCTGAGAAAGATCCACCTGGCTGACAGCAGCTACCGGTGGAAGGAAACAAACTTCATCTCTGTGGCTTTGTGCACTGCCATGTGTTTTACCATGTCTCATATGTATCACAAACATTTCATCATCAAATGCCTTCAAAATGAACTATTTCAGTGGCGGCTCACCTGCCAACAGGAGCAGCAGCGGAGTCGTCTTGAGCATGACGGAGCTGCAACAGCAAACTATGACAGACAGAAGGAGAGAAAGTCACTTGCACTGCCTTCACATCCCCAGTAGAGTCCAGAGGGTCTCCACTTCACTACTTTAACTTTCAAGTACTGATGTCAGGTACGTCTTACCTTCAGATAATGAAGCAGCAGCAGGTGAAGCCTTCTGAATCGTCTACTGGATCTTTCCAGATGCTCTGCATTGGACTCTGACTCTCTGCCACCTTTTATGTCAATTTTGACTTGTGTGTGCATGTTTAAGTATATGTTCCCTCACCTTGGTGAGGTGCAGGTGTGGTCCCGTAAACAATGGAAATATGTGACATGTTTCTGTACCAAAGTGTTGTTGCAATGCATAGTAAAAAATAAAGAAATGGCTTTAGGCTATTAATGATCATTATTCATCAAATATTAATTGCCAGTGTTTCCCCTACGTTGGCTTTATTTGACCTGCTCACCCAAGATGATTGACATCCATCCGAGAAGATGAAATTAACTAAACAAATGAACAAATACGTACGTTAGCAACTAAACAGCCAACAACTAGTGTGGCGCCATAAGCGCTAATAACGTCAGTTTAAGTCGCTGGATGTAAGAGAGAGAGAGCTTTGAGCGGTTGGTTAAAACCAACTGTAAATTTAACAGCAACAACATACAATACTATGTCATAACAAAAGCAGACATTCAATTACATAATCATTCGTTACGTAACAAATGCAATAAAAAAAAGAAGAAAAAAGAGATAAATGCCGAAATAAATAAAGACAACCATAAATAACTAAATAAAGAATTGTGTATATGTGTGCGTGCGCTGCAAGTGTACAAATGTGTGTGTAAGTGTGTGTGTGTCTGCGTGTATGTATGTGTTGGTATATGCGTGTGTCACTGGAAGTGAGACAAGGGAACATTCATTAATTGTAGTGACATAATCTTGAGTTTCTGCTGTGTGAAGTGTTCATGAGTTTGCAGTCAGTTGTGTTGCAGGTGAAGCCTTCTGAGGTGTTCCTGCACTGGAATCTCGCTCTCTGACACTTTTGGGGCCAATTTTCACACCCTGAAGAGTCACATCACTCACATTCTCTGAACGTTTGGATTCCACAAAGTGGTCTAGTTCAGCACTTTTTTAATTAGTGCAAGTACACACCTTTTGGCATCAACCTGTGGACAGTTTTTGCTCTCCATGTTGTAATTATGTGGTTATGTTGAACTATATGTTCCCTCACCTCAACTGTACTTGGTGCAGTGACGTGCAGTCAGGGGAGGCAGGTGAGGCTGGACCTCACCTGACAAACTTGGAAAGAAAAAACTGTGAAATGAAAAAACTGTGAAATGAAAAAAAAAAAGATTAAATACTAATATTTATCCATTTATCCAGATTTGCAGTGTAAAGGTATTTTTCGGTTAACTTCACCAGTTTTCGCTGGATTTTCACGTTGACTGCTGAATTACAGAGAAGAGACGTGCGTTGAGGCCGCAGCCTGCTGTGCCTCTACAATGATTGCGCAATTACTTATTAAACTGTGCTTGCGCCCTCTGCAGTGAGACAGTATTTCTGTCTCCATGTCGCCATTAAAACGTTTAAACATTTTTGCTACATGAACTAAATTTCCAATATACAGTGTTTTTTGCCACTAATATTCTAATGTAACTAATATAATCTATAATTAGTGGCTAATCTGATCGAGTAAGTGCAGATTTCAAGTGTAAGTGAAATTGTAACTTTGCTTTCTTAATTTATTTTATTTATGATAAGGTGTGTGTGTGTGTGTGTATAATGTTTTATATACACACACATTTATTATCAGCTCTTCAGAGAGGAGAGAGTCGCTCTTAAGCCAGAAACACTTTGACAGACGGAAACTGTGCCTGGTTTTGCCTGGCGGTGTTTCCGTCTGTCAAACTGCGTGAGTGCAAAGTCTTTGTGGATAAGGCGCTGTTTCCAATGAGGCATATTTGCATAGAAGAGGGTCTCATTTCCGACAAATCAAATGTGAGTTCCACTGGGCCGACATGACTCTGCGCCCCGCAGAGGTAGCACGCCACCCACTGTGAGAAATTCTGCTCTATAGTGATGCTGTCTGTGTAGAATCCTGTGTAGATTTCTGTCTGTGTCGTCCTCACATGCGTTTCCGTTCACAGTGTGTACTGTTTTCTTGTGAGGGCTGGACTGTACAGGGAGCTTGGATCTGCATGCTTTGGCAAAATGATTCAACTTCCTGCATGTCCATACTGCTGTGCTGCCCGGTGCAAGCAGCTGCAGCTTTTCTGTGGAATTCTATTCTATTCTATTCTATTTGTCGACTTTTGATGCCTGCATGGCCTCCTGCTAACGGTGTGTACGGAGTAATGATCTCAGCTCAGTGATTCTCCATGCACTTCAGCTTTGCTTTGCTAGCTTGTTGGACCTTGCTATATGAATGGCTTCTCCAGTGTGAGCTCCACCCTTTGGCTTAGTGAGTTCTCACGCACATGCAGCCAGTTGGTTGGGTTGATGCGGTCTATGATCATTTTCTCACCGTTTTGGTGACCGCAGTCTTTAACAAGCAACTTCAGCTCTGTCACCAACTTCTTTATGGATTGCCGTAGTGGTTGGTCAACTTCTTGGCCTTGTCGTCTCTGAGCGTGCAAGGGTTTGTATACCCGTCACGTCCCTTCTCCCCGAGTCACAGAGGAAGATAGCTGCATTTGTCCACCTGGTCTTTCTCCCAAAGGGGAGCGCTAAGTATGAGCAACATTGACATGCTAATGGAAGCGCAGCCATGCTTCAGGCAGGTTGGTGGAATCCCAGTCCACTCTGGGAGCCGGAACACCGTCAGGCTCGATTTCTTGCAGAGATGGCTTTGTTTCTGACCCCATGTAATACTTACCCTTTGTGATGACGCCAACTTAGTGCATTCAATAAGGAGAACTGTAGGATGTCACACATCAATGCAAGTCTATTTACAGTGCCCCCCCTAGATTTTCTGCTTGTGCCCCTCACATTAGGGGGCACCACTGTGCTTCTAGTAAAAACAACTGCGTGATCAAGAGCGGCTGCTGGTAGCTGCAGGAGCTCCAGTTGGGCACTAGGGGGCGGCCTAGAGTCATGCAGCAGACATCCTAATGTCCCAATATCTTCATTTCCATCCTCTGAGCCATCTTTCTTTTTTGTGTCATATTTATTGTCTGTAATACACAATAAGCATAAAGAACATGATACAATTTTAACACAACAAAAGAAGAAAATGTACAGGCAGAAATGAAACGTCAGTTGACGTCAAGGTCACACAGGTATCAAATCATTGAAATATAATGTTTGAGCTCAGTTTTAAAACAAAGAAAGAATTGCTGAATACATTTTTCTAGTAAGAGAATTAGGTTCATGACGTTACTCTGCTCTGATTTGGTAGCAGGATGTGAGAAACAAAGATAACATTTTTACATAGGTGGGAGAAAATTCTTTGAAGTGTAGTGAAGAAAATGTTTTACAAATGAAACAAAGTCTTGCCAGACAACACCTGAGACGGAGGAGAGCAAAATAAGTGACCTGGTTTCCTTGTGATTTATTGATGTCCTTCTTAACTCTCCACAGAATCATCTTGTAATGGTAAAGAAAATAAAGTCCCATAAAAAGTATTTTTCACCCCAAAAATAAAGGTGTGATATCAACTACACAACCTTCACAAAGCTGTCAGACTTTTACAAATTCATCTTTGTGCTTCACGTGTGAAATCAGGTTCAGTTCGATGGAGAACTCTGAAGTGAGAGCAGATCAGTGTGTTGTTGATGTGTTGAGATGTTCCAGCCGTGGATAATGAGAGCAGTGTGTGTGTGTGTGTGTGTGTGTGTGTGTGTGTGTGTGTGTGGCTTGCAGGTGGAGGAGGTGCGGAGCCTCGGTGTGTCATTCATCTCCACTTGTAGTTCTGTCAGCCACCTCTAGATGAAGCTCTCCTCTTAACTCTACTTCTCCTCCTCCCTGAACATCAACACATTACCTCCACCTGTAGAGAGAAGAAAGGGAGGAGGATGGGCAGTCTTCCACCTGTGGAGAGAAAAGGAGACAACAGGAGTCACGACTCATAGTCCTGATTGACTGACTGGTGAGAAGAAGCAGACTCTCAGTCGCATGTCAAGTGTGGAACATATGAAGGTCATGTGACCATGGAGTGTTGGACTGATACTGAGGCCTGATGAAGATGAACTGATCAATAATTGAGTGGTGAACTGAGAGAAGAAGCAGTTTGGCAGCAGATGTTGGATGAATGAGGAGCAGCTGGACGTCACCATCCTCCTCTCACACTGTGACTGGGAACACTGGACCTCTGCTGTGGGATCAACTGGCTTTGGTGCTGGAACCATCATCCACTGCTTCCAAACCAGTACTGACCTCACACTCTCCAGTTGATAGTCTCTGCTGTGGACAAGATCCATCAGTGGCTTCACTGCTGAATCCTTCAGGTGGTTCCTGCCCAGGTCCAGTTCTCTGAGGTGGGAGGGGTTGGACTTCAGAGCTGAGACCAGCCAATCACAGCTGATCTCTGACAACCTGCAGCTCCTCAATCTGAACACAGAATAAATAAGAATAAATGATGGAGAGTTTATAATGATGGAGAGTTTTTCCAGGGTGTCATCACTCTGAAAATCAAAGTGAAATGTGGACTTCAGAATCTGCAATAAAAGAAAATGTCATCTTGAAATTAAATCCTCAGTCCAAAATTAATGTGTCTTTAGATGATGTTTGGTCACATGACCACTGATTTACTTTTTCTTTCTTACTTCAGACACTGAATGAAATTTTCATATTTCTGGATGTCATGTTTATATGAATAAACCTTCAGTCCAATGTTTATCCAACATGTGTGATGAACTGTGTTTGGTGCTGAAACCATCATCCACTGGTTCCAAACCAGTACTGACCTCAGAAACTCCAGTTTACAGTCTGGACTCTGCAGAAAACCACTCAGCTCCTTCACTCCTGAATCCTGCAGCTGGTTCTCACTCAGGTCCAGCTCTCTGAAGTGGGAGGGGTTGGACTTCAGAGCTGAGAGCAGCCAATCACAGCTGAGCTCTGACAACCTGCAGTTCTCCAATCTTAAGAATACAATAACAATAACAACAGCAGTGTGTCAGTCAGTGTGCAGCCAATCATTAGTGATGATGGAAAATAATCAGTCTCGTTACAAGTCAAACATTCAAAGGAAGTATTGAAGAAATACTGCTGCACTGTTAATATGCCTCTAATATTTGTTCACAGGATCTTCTGCTCAGTCATGTGACCTTCACCACGAATCAACAACTTCCACTGAGCTCAAAAGATACTGGAGACATTTTCTGGCTGCAGATCGACATGAGTTTGGATCTTAAATATCTACATCTTGGCATCGGCTGTGGCAGAACCAGTTTTTCTTTTTCTTTCAACAAACTCTTCAGTCAGCGCTCTTATTTTACTTCTTCCTTTGAGTCCTTCTGCAATGGGTTCTTCTGTCTTTTGGATGATTCTCCGACGGAAAGACTCGTCCCTGTAATCTTTTGGTTCCCAAAGACAGGTGTTTAATATCTGGTTCACAGCGTTCACACTGAGCAGCTTTGCACACCAGCTGTCATCTAGTGTCAGAAAGTCACAACAACTAGACACAATGCTGTGAGTCTGTGTTGGATGTTCATCTGCTGACACACACTGTCCAGCAGTAGAAAACAAGAACTGACCTGAGAACTTCCAGTCTGCAGTGTGGACTCTGCAGTCCAGCACAGAGCAGCTTCACTCCAGGCTCCTTCAGGATGTTGCCACTCAGGTCCAGGTGTCTGAGTTGGGAGGGGCTGGACTTCAGAGCTGAGGACACCACTGCACAGTGAACCTCTGAGAGTTCACTGACTTGAAAGTCTGTACTTGAGGTTAAACTGATTGAAGGTCTGCAATGAAGGAGAGCAGAGTGTCAGGTTGTTGTCGACATGTGACACTGCTGATTGTGACAGTGATTCAAGGCTCATTCACATCTGATCAGCTGTATCATCATCATCATAATCATCATCATCATCACCACCACCACCACCAGGTTCTCAGTGTCTCCACTACTTTGTTGTTTAAAGTGTTGATTGTGTTGATTTACTGTCTGCATGAATCCTTCACACAGATCAAAGCTCCTCATTCTGCCACTGTCACATCTTCATCTCCATCCTGGACTCCAGTGGAGCAGCTTCACTCCACTCACCATCCAACACAAAGCAGCTGAGTTAGCCCTGTGTTGAGACCTGCAGCCACAAGTGGACCGCAACCACCATGTTGAGCCACCCTGTGACTGGAGGAGCTGCTGATATAGCAGGGGTGGCTACACACACACACACACACACACACACACACACACACACACACACACACACACACACACACACACACACACACACACACACACACTCTAGTTTCACGGATTGTGAACAAACCTTTTTAAATCTTCGAAACGTATCACGGCCTTCCTGCAGTTCCTCACAGCTGGAATCAGTCTCCATCTTCCCTCCATGGTTGTCTTGTACGTCCTGAGGTCCAACTCCTCCAGAACCTCCTCAGACATCAGCAGCACGTAGGCCAGAGCAGAACACTGGATATCTGAGAGTTCTTCCTCTGATCTGTTCTCTGACTGCAGGAACTCTTGGACCTCCTGATGCACTGACTGATCCTTCACCTCCAGCAGACAGTGGAAGATGTTGATGCTTCTGTCAGGAGAGATTCTACCAGTGTTCATCTTCTTCAGGTTTTTGATGACCTTCTGTAAGGTTCCTGGATGGTTGTCAGTGAGACCCAGCAGGCCTCCTAAGAGTCTCTGGTTGGATTCCAGACTGAGTCCATGGAGAAAGCGAACAAACAAGTCCAGGTGACCGTTTAGACTCTGCAGGGATTTCACCATCATCCTCTTCAGAAAGTTGTACAAGGGTTGGTCACCTTCTTCTTTTTGATTTGCAAATTTCAAAGACATAATTTGTGATGTCTCTGCTTTTGAGTCTTTGAGGAAATCCTGAAGAATCCCCTTCTTCCTGTTGGTGTAACAGTGGAAGCTGTAGACTGCAGCCAGAAACTCCTGGACGCTCAGATGAACGAAGCAGTAGACGGTTTTGTGGAAGATCACACTCTCTCTTCTGAAGATCTCTGTACAAACTCCTGAGTACAGAGAGGCGTCAGGCACACTGAGACCACACTTCTCCAGGTCTTCACTGTAGAACATGATGTTTCCACTCTCCAGATGTTCAAATGCCAGCTGGCCCAGCTTCAGAAGAAGCTCCCTGTCAGCCTTCGTCAGCTCCTGTGGACCTCCTCCATACTTGTGCTGCTTCCTCTTGGTCTGGACCAGCAGGAAGTGTGAGTACATGTCAGTCAGGGTCTTGGGCAGCTCTCCTCTCTGCTCTGAGCTCAACATGCTCTCCAGAACTGTGGCAGTGATCCAGCAGAAGACCGGGATCTGACACATGATGTGGAGGCTCCTGGTTTCCTTGATGTGGGAGATGATCCTGCTGGACATATCTTCTCTATCTCGGAACCTCCTCCTGAAATACTCCTCCTTCTGGTCATCGGTGAAGCCTCGTACTTCTGTCAGCCTGTCCACACATGACGGAGGGATCTGATTGGCTGCTGCAGGTCTGGAAGTTATCCACAGCAGAGCCGAGGGAAGCAGATCTCCTCTGATCAGGTTTGTCAGCAGGACGCTGACTGACTTCTTCTGAGTGACGTCAGTCACCACCTGCTTCTTCTTAAAGTCCAGAGCCAGTCTGCTTTCATCCAGGCCGTCCAAGATGAAGAGAAGTTTGCAGACATGCAGCTGCTCTGCTGTGAGCTTCTCTAACGTTGGATGGAAAACACGGAGCAGCTCCAGAAGACTGTAGTGCTGCTCTTTGACCAAGTTGAGCTCCCTGAATGAGAGAGGAAGCACCAGATGAAGGTCCTGGTTCTCCAGGCCCTGGGCCCAGTCCAGAGTGAACTTCTGCACTGAGAAGGTTTTTCCAACCCCAGCGACGCCGTTGGTCAGCACCACTCTGACTCTGAGTCCCTGCTGCTCAGGTGAAGCTTCAAAGATCTGGCTGCACCTGATTGGACAGTCATGGAAGCTCTTCTTCATTTCCTCTGTCTTCTTGGGCTTCTTGGTCTCCAGCTGCCTGAACTCATGCTGTCTGTTGACCTCCTCACTCAGTCCCTCAGTGATGTAGAGGTCAGTGTAGATGCTGTTGAGGAGGGTTTGACTTCCTGCTTCTTCACCTTCAGTCACACGTTCACATCTCCTCTCCAGACTGATCTTCTGCTGCTGTAGAAGCTCCTGCAGACCATCAGCCACTGGAGCAGAGAAAAGGTTGGAGAAGAAAACCTCATCATTTTCTGTCGACAACTTGAAGCTAAAACCACCCAAACCCCATTTTTCAGATGAAGCTGCTGCTGCACCTATGTGATTTGTCTTGGTGGAACTGTATCCTGGGTCTTCACTGAAGGTCAGAAGTAAACCTTTGGACTGGGCACTCTTCATGGACAGACAGCTGGACACTGAAGACTCTGCTCTCTGTCTGTGTTGAAAACAGGAATATTTAAGTTCACATTCAAAAGTTCAATCCTGTATATGAGTTTGTCCAGGATGAGGGCAAGGTGAACAGAGAAGACAAGATTTCTGCTTCCAAAAAAAACATTTATTTTCTTGAATCTAGAAGACAGAAAAAAATGCATACAAAAAATGGCTCACATATATATATATACACACACACTCAACGCAAGAAAACTTGGGTCAGCTTTACTTAAAGCCCACAAATCTCTTTTACTCTCATTTACCTGGGAAAACATTTCCTGGAAGAAAAATACATAAAATAATTCTGCCATAAGAGGTCAATATTCTTCCTTTTGTCCATCTATCTGTCCATTTAAAATGAAAGAAATAATAGTTTACATGCAACTGAAAATCCCCCTGTCCATGTCCTCATCACATCCTCGCCCTATAAATGGTCGTCTGTACACCTGCGTCCCTCTTTTGCCTGTGGATTCAAGTGACCGGTTATGGTAAGTAAACGTCTTTGCAGCTATATAGCTGTATGTGACCCTGTGCTGAAATAAATGTATGTTCAAACCCAAAATGTGTCATGTCCTTTCTGCGATGTTCTATGTGTTGAATGCATAAATTAAACAGAAATAAATTAACACAATGTGGAACTAAAGAAAATATCGACAGACGTAAAGGTTGGGTTGGGAAGGCAAGCCTTGTCTTCACCACAAATCCTCCTTTCATTTTATGTTTGCTTCTCCATGAAAACTGACAGGAAGCTGTCACCCTCGTTCCTTCAGAAACCATTCAGTCACTGTTCTTTCGTCTCTTTTCAAATTAATGCAGTTTCATGTTTGAAGACTTTCTGTATTTTCCTCCAAGGAAGTGACGGCTGAGTCACGTTGGAGGGAATTCTGAATTAAATCATTTAAATGCGAAGGTGCTGCAGTTCAAGACATGAAGCACAAAAAAGCTGTCACATGATCAAGTTTATCAAGCTTTTATTTTGAAATGTTCAGTTGTTCTTGTGTAACATGAGCCTCATCGTTAAAACCACAAACATTCTTTAACTGTTCAGCACAGACAACAGTTTCCAGCAATCACTTCCTCCACTTCACACACGTTGTTGCTTTGTGGTGATTTTAATGTGATAAAAAATTGTGAAAGAAGATGAATGAAAGAAGTGCGTTTCTCCAAGCAAACACTAATTCTAAAACTTTCAATGGATAGTGAATTATTTTCAGAGAAAACATCGCAGCAGAGACTGAGGAAAGATTTTCTTACTGAGTCTCAGAGGTTCCAGGTTCCTTACTGAAGACTGGAGGCTGACATCTGGAGTGGTCACTCTTTAGAGACAAACAGCTGGACACTCCAGACTCTGCTCTGCCCTCCTCTTCCTCCACACAAACACTCATCTCCTGAAGTGGAGTCAGTCTGAGGTCAAACAGGAAGTGTGACAGTGAGAACACAGTGAGATCCGCCTCAGACAGAGAGAAGAGGAAGAAACATGTCAGAAGAAGACAGAAGTCCACCGCTCACTCTGATCCTGTGGACTGACATCAGATTTAATGTGGATTATTTAGTGAGTGAGGACTCACCCTGCTTCGCTGCTCAGTCCGACCGCTGCTGCTGCTGCTCAACTCAATGGAGGCTCACAGACAACATTCACTTTCAAGCTAGAAAAAAAACCTGCTTTACCTGTTTCTTAAACACTGCAGATCCTCTCAACATTCCTGCGTTCTTTGCCTCCCATTTCCTGGAAATCACATGACTTAGGGCCGCACCTTCATCCATCTGAGCATTTGAGTGAGATCAGAATCAGCAAAGTCCGGTTCCACATCAACATTTAAAGAAATGCTTCAGGCAGGTTGGTGGAATCCCAGTCCACTCTGGGAGCCGGAACACCGTAAGGCTCGATTTCTTGCAGAGATAGCTTTGTTTCTGACCCCATGTAATATTTGCAGCCTAGAGGCGCCTCTGTGTGGCACTATCTAATTGGATAGCTAATTGGATCCTAATGTCCCATTATCTTTATTTCCTCCCTCCGATGTCTCTTTGTTGTTTGTTTCATATTTATTTTATGTACTGTAATACACAATACACAATAAGCATTAAGAACATGACACTATTTTAACACAACAAGAACATGAACAGAAGAAATTGTACAGGCACAGATGAAACGTCAGTTAACGTCAAGGTCACACAGGTCAGTGGTGATAGGTGTTTATTTTGGGAATATAATGTCTGAGCTCAGTTTTAAAAAACAACAGAAGAATTACTGAATACATTTTGTTAGTCAGACAATTAGGTTGATGACGTAACAATGCTCTCATTTGGTAGCAGGACAAGAAAAAGTACAGACAATTTTACAAAAGTGGGAGAAAAATTTGTATCAAAATCAAAAATTTGAATCAGTGTTTTGACAAATTAAACAAAGTCTTACTGGAAAACACCTGAGAGGGAGAAGAGCGAAATAAATGATCTGGTTTCCTTCTGATTCCTTGACGTCCTTATTTCTCCACGGAAAGAAACATCTTGCAAGGATAAAAAACATGAATTCTTTTGAGGGAAACTTCTTTTGTCTCATTTATAATTCAATAAACATTTGAGTTCCAAACACGGTTGGTTGTGAATGAATTTGTCTGTTTCAGATGAGACAACACGTTTTATCTGATTTATTTATTTAGGGCAGTGGTGTCAAACATATGGCCTGCGGGCCGGATCAGGCCTGCGAACTGGGTTTTTCCGGCCCGCGAGGTGAGTTTGCAAAGTATTAAAAACTACAATTTTTCAATGAAAGAAACTGCTGGTCTAAATCTGTCCACTTGATGTCCCAATATTGTTTCTGCTTCGCAAACAAACTTAATGTTGGGACTGAGCAAGTCAGCACAAGTACAGCCACTCACGTCTCCTATTGGCTACCCTCATTGCCCCAGCATGTCTCCTATTGACTGCCCTCATCGCCCCAGGATGTCTCTGTCGAAACAGACAAAGTTGATGCAGAGCAGTGTTGCCAACTTGGCAACTTTTTTTTTTTTTTTTTCAAGAGCGACGAGTGACAAATCTAGCAACCTTTCCTGGTGTTATTGGAGACTTTTCTGGTATTTGGGAGTCTGACATGAAAGCAAGTATCGTTCCTCCGCAGTTCTTGTTGTCAGTGAGCAGCGGGTGTTGCCGCGAGCTCCTGCCCGGCCCCAAAGTAGTCGCGGCAGTCAGGAGACCCTCAGAGAGGAGACCCTCAGAGAGGAGACCCTCACCACTCCTCGCCCAGGCAGCAAATGAGTCGCCGAACGCGCCCTTTCTTACAGAGTGGGATGTAAGTGTAAATGTTTATTCATTGTTACATTCAAATAAATCACTGCATTTGACTCACACAGCCTCAGTCACTTACTCACCCTTAATTCTATAAACTTATAGTCCCACAACAATCTTCTTAAATGACGTGGTTAAAACTAAAAGCTAAATATATGTGACACTCATCAAAGCAGTTGTGAGGCTCTGACCAGCCAAATCTTCTCACTAATTAACAAGCCAACGATACTATGCATTAAAACACAACTGAACTTCTCTTAGACACAATTTCAGAAAATGTTAAACAATGCTATGTTTATTAAAAAAATAATATAGGGCAGATTGAAGTAAATATATTTAATACAATTTAAAATGTATTTATAAAATATAAAACAATTAACCTAAAATATATTTAGGGTGGGTTTTTTTTACTCTCTTTTTGTCTCTCCCAAGACATTATTCCTCTCCTACAGCATCCATTGCCATCAAGTGCAAATTGTCTATGCAAATTAGACAATGACGTCATTTGGCAATAGACTCAAAGAACACAAACAAAGTAAAACAAAGAAAATAATTGGAAGTTGTTATTTGTTATTACCATGCCATGATTTTACTGGTCCAGCCCACTTGGGAATAGATTTTCCCCTATGTGGCCCGTGAACTAAAATGAGTTTAACACCCCTGATTTAGGGTCATAAACCAGAAAATAAGTCTCATAAAAAGTATTTTTCACCCCAAAAATAAAGTTGTGATATCAACTACACAACCTTCACAACGCTGTCAGACTTTTACAAATTCAACTTTGTGCTTCACACGAGAAATCAGGTTCAATTAAATGGACCTTCATGCTGAGATGTTCCAGTTGTGAATAATGAGAGCAAAACCAGCGGTTGTGTTTCGCCAGCCACCAGGCTCAACTGGGGTCAAAGGTCGTGCCATGGCCTTGTCTCAATTCAGGGTCTGCACCCTTCGAACGGAGTGTCCTCCGTCTGAAGGAAGCGTTCTTCGAGTTCCCAGCCTAGAAGGACGGACCAAACTCCGCCTCCCCAGTAACATACCCGGGACGATCTAGCCTTCGGTGTATTTCTTTGTTGCATCACCGCCGTTCCCCCCTGCTGGCCAACCCCGGAAGTGACGTTTTTCTAGTATCAAGCTAACCATTGGTTCGCCATCTAATGATGCCGTTGGATGAACAAATAAATAAAATCCTACCTGTGTGTGTGTGTGTGTGTGTGGCTTGCAGGTGCAGGAGGGGCAGTGCCTCGGTGTGTGACTCATGCCCACTTTTTGTAGTTCTGTCAGCCGCCACTAGATGGAGCGCTCCTCTTCACTCTCCTTCTCATCCTCCCTCAGTTCTCCCAGCTGTAGAGAGAAGGGACAGCAGGAGTCACGAATCATAGTACATATATATATATATATATATATATATATATGTATATATATATATATATATACTCAGACATTTTCAAGACTTCACTTTACCACGCTATCGTCCCCCCCGTGCTTCAAAGGCAGCTACAATTCCAGTACCAAAGCAATCAACCATCACTTAACTGTCCCCCTTTTGCACTCACATCCACCGTCATGAAGTGCTTCGGGAGAGTGGTGAAGGACCACATCATCTCCATACCCCCCCTCATCATTCAACTGTTCTAGTTGCATACGAACCCAACTAACCCAACTACTCCACTGAGGATGCCATCTCCACTGCTCTTCACCTGAGCCTGGAGCACCTGGAGGAGAAGGACACCCATGTACGGATGTTGTTCTTGGACATTCAATACCATCATCCCCCAGGACCTGGTGTGCAAACTGCGACCCACGGGCCTCAAGATAACCCTGTGTAACTGGTTCCTTGACTTCCTCACCAACAGAACCCAGTCTGTCCAGGGGTGTAAAAACAACTCTGTTGTCATCTTCCTGAACACCGGCAACCCCGAGGGCTGCGTTCTGAGCCCCCCGCTGTTCACCCTGATGACCCATAACTGTACAATACATTAATGTGTAATATTTCTATTTTTGTTTAATTCTGTCTATTGTTTTTTCCCCCACCACCATTCTACCTCCAGATGATTGGCATTTTTATTTTTTAAATTACACAGTGTAGCAAAGATTCCTGTACTCCAGAGCCGATGCAAATATATATTTCGTTGTATTAGAATTCACTGCTGTGTTTCCCTTTGTGATGACAATACAGAAAGTCTAAGTCATGGTCTAACTGGATTTGGTGCTGGAACCATCATCCACTGGTTCCAAACCAGTACTGACCTCACAGTCTCCAGTTGATAGTCTCTGCTGTCAACAAGATCCATCAGTGGCTTCACTCCTGAATCCTGTAGCTGGTTCTGACTCAGGTCCAGGTGTCTGAGGTGGGAGGGGTTGGACTTCAGAGCTGAGAGCAGCCAATCACAGCTGAGCTCTGACAAACTGCACCAATTCAACCTGAATAAAAAATAAATGGAGTGTTTTACCAGGGGGTGACTCTCAAACTATAATGTTGTTCGGAATCTGCAACTAAAAAAAAACAAGAGAGGGAGGGCGATCAAATCAGTGCGTAAATATAGAATCTGACCACTAGATGGCAATATTTTACACACGATACCTTTAAAATCAGTTTCAGACATTTCAAACACAAACAAATTGAATTTCCAGCTCAAGTGAAGTGAAAAACAACAACAACAAGAGTGAGAGAAATTGTAGAGTGAAGACGGTGAACTGACCTCAGAGTCTCCAGTTTACAGTCTGGACTCTGCAGAAAACCACTCAGCACCTTCACTCCTGAATCCTTCAGCTGGTTCTGACTCAGGTCCAGGAGACTGAGGTGGGAGGGGTTGGACTTCAGAGCTGAGACCAGCCAATCACAGCTGAGCTCTGACAAACTGCAGCTCTCCAACCTGAATAAAGAATAAATGATTGTGTGTGTTTTGATCACTATCTTAATTGCAAATTTCCCCACTGGGGGATTAATAAAGGCTTTCTATTATGTTATTTTCTATTCTATTCTTAAATTAACAAATCGTAATGTCTGTACACTGTAATGTCCATTAAACCAAACAGAGAAACAACATAATTAAAATAATTAATCACCACAATAAAATATTTTTATATCAACCTGTTCAGTCATGTGACCATTGATCATCTTTTAAAAATGTTTGAATTCATTTATTAATTTTTCCTCAAAGGTGCAGTGTGTAAAATTAGTCAAGATTTATTGGTGAAAGCTTCATATACAACCATCAATATATTTTTCCAAGTGTTTGATTAGTATAAAATAAAGGTCCTTTGGTTTTCCTGCCCATATAATGGTTCTAAATATATAAACATACATAGGATCAAAGGTCGTGGCCATCTTGCGCCGCCATGTTTGTAGGCGGCTGGTTGGGAAGATGAGTTTGAGAGACCGTTTCATATTGATGGTTGGAGGCTGGAATCCTCTAATAAAGCAAATGCTGAGAACAAATGGTTATTAAGTGACTGAAATGCAGTGGAATCTTTTCTGCATCTTGCTCATCATCAATACTGAACTGACTGAGATGATAGAACCTGCATTGACCCTTGACCTTCTGCTGAGTCCAGCTGGATCTAGCTACAGTATCTAAGTGCTCATACAGGTGGCTAATGGTAGCACTAGCTAGAGTCACCAACTGTCCCTTAAAATACAGAATTGTTGTGGTCCTGATTTAGAACTTTTATGTAACCAGCGAAAGGTAAATATGTTGTCTCTTTCTGTGTTCTGCGCTTTATCTAACTGTTGTAGCATGAAACAGACTGGATGTTTCATGCAACTCTACACAGTGTATAGAGTTGCCAACCATCCATTAAAATACAGAATTGTCACGTATTTGACAATTAAATGGCGCGTCCCGTTTTAAATTGATTTCTGAGTTTTCAGAGAGTTTTCGCTCAGAACCGTGACCTACGTAGCTGCAGGCAATACCATTGCACAACCCATTCACAACATCTGCGTACTGGCTGCGTAGCTTGCGTAGAGTAGCAATAACTTGGGATCACTTGTTCTTTTCACCCAGCCATCCACTTTCAATACCCAATTATTCCTGAGCTCAGGGTCACAGTGGTCTGCTGGAGCCTCTCCCAGCTGTCAGAGGGTGAAGGCAGTGGGACACTCTGGACCAGTCGCCAGTTCATCGCAGGGCCACATAGAGACAAACCCTTCATTCCATTCGCACTCACATACACACCAATGGACAATTTAGAGTTTCCAATTCACCTCACATGCATCTGCAAATTGAATTTCCAAAACAAAGTGACCATGACAACAAAAACAAGAGTGAGAGAAGTCGTAGAGTGAAGAGGGTGAACTGACCTCAGAGTCTCCAGTTTACAGTCTGGACTCTGCAGAAAACCACTCAGCACCTTCACTCCTGAATCCTGCAGCTGGTTGTTCTGACTCAGGTCCAGCTCTCTGAGGTGGGAGGGGTTGGACATCAGAGCTGAGACCAGCCAATCACAGTTGAGCTCTGACAACCTGCAGCTCTCCAGCCTGAATAGAATAGAAAAATAATAAATATTTGATTTCTTCCATGTTGTAAATGTCATATTAAGAGTCAATTCTCATGTTGATGATCCAGATGTGCAGCGGTCTGTATCATTGAGTCATTCCCTCAAACAGGTCTTGGTGCCAGTGTGGATCATCATCATGTTGTCAACACAATAAATCCACTCCACATGTCAACACAATAACAAAAACAGTGTGTCGGTCAGTCAGCAGTGAAGCTGGAAAATAATATGCGAGTTGATATATCCTCACAAGAGCCCTAGGTGTGGACAGTTCATTGTTTTTTGGTGAATTTTTAATTTTTGGGAAGAACAACGGAGGAAGAAGCTCGCCAGCCACAGGAGCCACGCGTTCTCAAACTAAGCCACGGTGCGTCTCCAGACATGAAAATATCAACAACATCCAATTTGTCTCGATACAGTAAGTGTTGAATATTTGGTTCAAAGTGTTCACACTGAGCAGCGTTACACACCAGTTGCCATCTACTGTCACACAGTCACAACAGCTAGACACAGTGTTGTCAGGTTGCGTTGGATGTTCATCTGCTGACACGCACTGTCCACCAGTAGAAACCAAGAACTGACCTGAGAACTTCCAGTCTGCAGTGTGGACTCTGCAGTCCAGCACAGAGCAGCTTCACTCCAGGATTCTCCAGGATGTTCTCACTCAGGTCCAGCAGTGTGAGGTGGGAGGGGCTTGACTTCAGAGCTGAGGACACCACTTCATAGTGAACCTCTGAGAGAAAACTGAATGAAGGAGAGCAGAGTGAGAAGTTGTTGTCGACATGTGACAAGCTGATCAGCTGATCTATCATCATCAACCACTCAGTGTTGTTTTCTTGGAGACCTGCTGATGTTGATCCACCCTGTGACTGCAGGAGGTGGCGAACACACACACACACACACACACACACACACACACACACACACACACACACACACACACACACACACACACACACACACACACACACACACACACACACACACACACACACACACACGAGATAGACAGAGAGATTGTTTACGTACCTTTCTAAACGTATCACAGCCTTCCTGCAGTTCCTCACAGCTGGGATCAGTCTCAATCTTCCCTCATATGATGTCTTGTACTTAAGCAGGTCCAACTCCTCCAGAACCTCCTCAGACATCTGCAGCATGTAGGCCAGAGCTGAACACTCGATCTGTGAGAGTTTCTTCCCAGATCCGTTCTGTGACTTCAAGAACTGTTGGACCTCCTGATGCACTGACTGATCCTTCACCTCCAGCAGACAGTGGAAGATGTTGATGCTTCTGTCAGGAGAAACATCATCAGCGTTCATCTCCTTCAGGTTGTTGATGACCTTCTCTAAGGTTCCTGGGTGGTTGTCAGTGTGACCCAGCAGGCCTCCTAATAGTCTCTGGTTGAATTCCAGACTGAGTCCATGGAGAAAACGAACAAACAAGTCCAGGTGACCGTTTGGACTCTTCAGGGATTTCTCCATTATCCTCTTCAGGAACTCATCCAGGGATTGGTGAGGGAGATCAAATTCTTTTATCTGAGGGTTGATGCCAAACGCCTCAATTAATAAATGGTCTGATATAAAAAAATTCAAGAAGCCCTCCAAAACCTTTCCCTTGGTGTAACAGTGGAAGCTGTAGACTGCAGCCAGAAACTCCTGGACGCTCAGATGAACGAAGCAGTAGACGGTCTTGTGGAAGATCACACTCTCTCTTCTGAAGATCTCTGTACAAACTCCTGAGTACACAGAGGCGTCAGTCACACTGAGACCACACTTCTCCAGGTCTTCACTGTAGAACATGATGTTTCCACTCTCCAGATGTTCAAATGCCAGCTGGCCCAGCTTCAGAAGAAGCTCCGTGTCAGCCTCCGTCAGCTCCTGTGGACCTCCTCCATACTTGTGCTGCTTCCTCTTGGTCTGGACCAGCAGGAAGTGTGAGTACATGTCAGTCAGGGTCTTGGGCAGCTCTCCTCTCTGCTCTGAGCTCAACATGCTCTCCAGAACTGTGGCAGTGATCCAGCAGAAGACCGGGATCTGACACATGATGTGGAGGCTCCTGGAGGCCTTGATGTGGGAGATGATCCTGCTGGACACATCTTCTTTGTCTCTGAACCTCCTCCTGAAATACTCCTCCTTCTGGTCATCGGTGAAGCCTCGTACTTCTGTCAGCCTGTCCACACATGACAGAGGGATGTGATTGGCTGCTGCAGGTCTGGAAGTTATCCACAGCAGAGCCGAGGGAAGCAGATCTCCTCTGATCAGGTTTGTCAGCAGGACGCTGACTGACTTCTTCTGAGTGACGTCAGTCACCACCTGCTTCTTCTCAAAGTCCAGAGCCAGTCTGCTTTCATCCAGGCCGTCCAAGATGAAGAGAAGTTTGCAGACATGCAGCTGCTCTGCTGTGAGCTTCTCTAACGTTGGATGGAAAACACAGAGCAGCTCCAGAAGACTGTAGTGCTGCTCTTTGACCAAGTTGAGCTCCCTGAATGAGAGAGGAAGCACCAGATGAAGGTCCTGGTTCTCCAGGCCCTGGGCCCAGTCCAGAGTGAACTTCTGCACTGAGAAGGTTTTTCCAACCCCAGCGACGCCGTTGGTCAGCACCACTCTGACTCTGAGTCCCTGCTGCTCAGGTGAGGCTTCAAAGATCTGGCTGCACCTGATTGGACGGTCATGGAGGCTCTTCTTGGTCTTCTTGGGCTTCTTGGTCTCCAGCTGCCTGACCTCATGCTGTCTGTTGACCTCCTCACTCAGTCCCTCAGTGATGTAGAGGTCAGTGTAGATGCTGTTGAGGAGGGTTTGACTTCCTGCTTCTTCACCTTCAGTCACACGTTCACATCTCCTCTCCAGACTGATCTTCTGCTGCTGTAGAAGCTCCTGCAGACCATCAGCCACTGGAGCAGAGAAAAGGTTGGAGAAGAAAACAGTGTGACAGTGTGAGCATCATTTTCTGTCCAAAACTAAAGTTGAAACCATCCAAACTCCATTTTTTTTTATGCTGCTGCTCCACCTATGTGACTTGTCTTGGTGTAACTGTGTCCTGGGTCTTCACTGAAGGTCAGAGGTAAACCTTTGGACTGGACACTCTTCATGGACGGACAGCTGGACACTGAAGACTCTGCTCTCTGTCTGTGTTGAAAACAGGAGTATTTTAGTTCACAAGTTCAATCCTCCTTTCATTTGATGTTTGGTTCTCCATGAAAAAACAGGACGTTGTCACCTTTGTTTCTTCAGAAACCATTCAGTCACTGTTCTTTGGTCTCTTTTCAAATTAATGCAGTTTCATGTTTGAAGACTTTCTGTATTTTCCTCCAAGGAAGTGACGGCTGAGTCACGTTGGAGGGAATTCTGAATGAAATCATTTAAATGCGAAAATGCTGCAGTTCAAGACATGAAGCACAAAAAAAGCTGTCACATGATCAAGTTTTTTTTTTAGATGTTCAGTTGTTCTTGTGTAACATGAGTGTTACGTGTCAAGCAGATAGCGTGCGTTTTTGTGTCTTCCCTCTGCCCCTTTGTGTTTTTCCTTTTCTTTCAGGTGCTTGCCTGCAGCAGCAGGCCACGCCTCCTATTGGCCGCCTGTCTTTCAAGCTGGCCTATCAAGACGGAGGCTACCTTATAAAATGGAGGAGGTCTGCGGCCTTCAAGCTCTCTTGCTCCTGCTGTTTGATTTGTTTGGACGGACACATGATTTTTATTTGTCTGATTCGTGGTGGGAGGTTTGAGGGAGTAGGTAAGTTGGGGTACCTTATACACTTTGCACGCACGTAGTTGATTTGTTGTTATCCCACTTGGTTTATTGGTCGTGCCACACTTGTACGTTTTTAGAGACCTTTTTTTAGATAAGCCAGTGAGGCATCTTGTTTATTTGTTTTTCTTTAGAGTTCAGCCAGGCAGGCCTACTTTTGTTATATTGATTTCATTTATTTAGGCACAGTCACCCTGCCCCATCCTCCCCCACCTTGTGTTGATTTATCACAATAAATCCTTTGTTCACTTTCATTGAGACTCGTTTGATTTTCTGATTGTCTCTTGTTTGTCCACCAACTGGGCTCACCAGGTGGACTTAACAATGAGCCTGATCGTTTAAACCACAAACATTATTGAATTGTTCAGCATAGACAACAGTTTCCAGCAATCACTTCCTCCACTTCACACACATTGTTGCTTTGTGGCGATTTTGATGCAATAAAAATCACCACAAAGATTTTCTTACCGAGTCGCAGAGGTTTTTGGTTCTTCACTGAAGAATGGAGGTTCATCTTTGGACCAGCTGGACACTCCACACTCTGCTGATTGTCTGTGTTGAAAACAGGAATATTTAAGTACACATTGAAACGTTCAAACTGGTTCTTTCAAATTAGATTCCAGCTTTTCTGGATGAACAGCAGTTTGTACAGATTGAGACAAACATGGATCAATAGATCTGATCAGTGTGACAGTTTCCAGCGAACAGCAGTCAGCGATCGTGTCTGTGACCTGAGTCAGTCCATTTTTTCTTACTGAGTCTCAGAGGTTCCTGGTTCTTTACTGAAGACTGGAGGCTGACGTATGGAGTGGTCACTCTTTAGAGACAAACAGCTGGACACTCCAGACTCTGCTCTGCCCTCCTCTTCCTCCACACAAACACTCATCTCCTGAAGTGGAGTCAGTCTGAGGTCAAACAGGAAGTGTGACAGTGAGAACACAGTGAGATCCACCTCAGACAGAGAGAAGAGGAAGAAACATGTCAGAAGAAGACAGAAGTCCACCGCTCACTCTGATCCTGTGGACTGACATCAGATTTAATGTGGATTATTTAGTGAGTGAGGACTCACCCTGCTTCGCTGCTCAGTCCGACCGCTGCTGCTGCTGCTCAACTCAATGGAGGCTCACAGACAACAACATTCACTTTCAAGCAGTGGCGGATCTAGGGTGTGGCTATTTGGCCTCAACCCCAGGATGTTTTCTCAAGAGACCCGGATCTCGCTTCTGAGTGCAGTATTGGAAGTCACCAAAGTAGCAGGCAGCATGCGCAGGAAAGCAGCCTAGACCACAGACGGAAATCAAATGAGGTTTTGTAATTTTCCCTAAAAAACGGGACAAATTGTGTCCCGGGAGAGATTTTATTTTTCCTGGGACAGGTGGTGAAAAAAAGAGAACAATTCTGGGAAAAAGACCCGGCCGCACGGGTAAAGGGAAGATGCATATATTTTTTGTCTTTGTGCGCCACGCATTGGGCGAACTGACATCTGCACCATCAGGGCTAAGCCCCTGATCTCCAAGAAAAAAACCTGCTTTACCTGTTTCTCAAACACTGCAGATCCTCTCAACACTCCTGCGTTCTTTGCCCCCATCACATGACTTAGGGCCGCACCTTCAGCCATCTGAGCATGTGAGTGAGATCAGAATCAGCAAAGACAGGTTCCACATCAACAAATTCCCCCTGAATAAAAGTGAACTGAGAAATGCACCAGAAGAGAAAACTTAGTTGGTCATTTAAAGAAATATCAATCAATCAATCCATCAACTTTTATTTGTACAGCACTAAATCAAAACCCAAAGGTCATCTGACCTTTGACCTTTAGGTTGGGGTGAAAAGGAAATCCAAAAATGTAAAGCGAGAGAGACAAACACAATCAAGCAGAGGCTCCCACACACTGTTCAGCTCTCTCTCTTTATAACTGATACGTTTCAGTGAACAGACCAAAACCGGTGAGGTTTTTCTGCACCAGTGACACCTGACAAAGGTCTGTCGACCGAAACATTGTATCAGTTATAAAGAGAAAGAGAGCTGAACAGATGCAGATCGCACCGGTGATGCACCAGTGACATCTGACAAAGGTCTGTCGACCGAAACGTTGTATCAGATAAAGAGAAAGAGAGCTGAACAGATGCAGATCTCTCCCCAGCTGCAGTTGAAACCTCCTTCCAGCCAATCAGCTCCATCGCTGAGGAATTTTCCAGGTCACTTGCTTCCTTTTGTTTTTAACTCAGGTGAGTTCAGTGGCTTTAGGACATTGCAGTGCTGCATCGTTGAAAAAGAAATAGGGCATTTTACTCTGAGAGTTTAAAAGTTTTTTTGTCTTGAATCCAAACTGAGTTTAAACATTTTGTATTATGTGGTTCTTGTCTGGAGACTCCCGTAGCGCCTCCCACAGGGCAGCATGGCAAAGGGTATGTGTTCTGTGTGGTAGGGGTCCTTTGTGATGTTTCTGTAAATGTCATCGATAGCAGGAAGTGAAGCTCCAGCAATGCGGTGGGCGGTTTTCACCACCTTCTGAAATGCTCTTCGGTCAGAGACAGAGAAGTTCCTGAACCAGACTGTGATACAGTTGGTCAGGATGCTCTTGATGGTGCAGTGGTAGAAGTTCACCAGGATGTCTGAAGAGAGGTGGCTTTTCTTCAGGGCTCTCAAGAAGAAGAGGTGCTGGTGATGTGCCTCTTCCTAAAAAGTCTGGAGCAGTTAGTGGTAGTGGAAGTGTTGAGTGTCACGTTGTTGTTCCGCACATCATGCAGCCACACGATGTTGAATGCTGAACTGAAGTCAATGAACAGCATTCTGGCATATGTGTTACAGTTGTCCAGGTGTGAGAGGACAGAGTGCAGCGCTGTGGAGACTGTTTCCTCTCTACTACTGTTCTCCAGGTAGGAAGATTGGTGGGGATCCAGGGTCGGGTCCAGGGTCGGGGGCAGGCAGGATTTTGAGGTGTGCCAGAACCAGCTGCTCCAGGCACTTGGAGATGATAGGCGTGTGTGCCACTGGGTGTTAGTCAGTGACTAGTCAATCACTGAGACACGCTGGGGCTCTTTGAGGAAGTCCAATTGGACGATCAATGGATCAGAGGTCAGAATGATCATGTGTTGTTGTATGAGTGAGGCTAAACCTCATGGAAAGACTAGGCTAAGTTCAAGGTCCTGATGCCTTGGACCACCACATCCTGCGTACTGTCCTAGTAGACCCAGGAGGGCCGCACACTGACCACCATTCCAGTATGACCCAGTTGTTGTCACCAAAAGGTTAAACTGGTTCGGCCGGGCCGGCCTGAGAGATCTGCTCCAGGAGTAAATCTTTGGTTTGGACAATGTCAGGGTCCAACAGCAAGGAGGTGCTCCAGCATCAGAACCACTCCAGTCACAAAGACAAAGCAATCATCCATCCAGAGGGGGGCCAGAGTAGAAGATTAAACTTTCATGAAACCCCCATACACCCTGTGACCTCCACTTCCTGTGTTCCCTTCAATGCACAGCCTCGGGATGGGAAAGGAGAACGCCAGTTCCTGAGCCCCCAAACACCACAGAGACGAACCACAACATCCAGTGTGAATAAGCATCACTGTCCAGTCCAGTGGGTGAGGTGGTGAGTGAGTCAATGAGTACTTCTTACAAATTAGAAAAATCAGATTCAACATACATCAATTAATAACAATAAACAGCTACTTTTAATTAAAAAAAAAAAAAAAAAAAAAAAAAGTTTAAAGTTCATATAAAAGTCATCACTAAAAATAAACATTATTAAAATTCCTATCGTGTCATTAAATTGACGAAATTGGTTAGAACTGGTTAAAGTTTTTAAAGTAACAAAACAGAAGCTGCGCCAGCAGCGCAAATTAGCGTTCACGTAAGTCAGGTGTGCAGGTGTCAATAAGCTGTGGCAGGATATAACGCTACAAATACAATAACAGCACACGAGTGCAATTGTTGACAACAACAAAAATTAGCACGGCAGAAAAGAACGGTATGTACCATGTGCGCCCTTGACCAATGATTGATTTCTGCGCCGTCTCTACTTCGCTGTCTGTCTCTCGTGCGCGCTGCCTCTTCTTTACTCCATTTAAGTGTTTAGCGTTCTACACTGCTTCCGCTAAGCAGACATCGACATCCGGGTGTCAAAATAAAGGTCACCGGAAAAACAAATGCAATCGTTTATCCCCCCCCCAAATTACCCTTTGATTTACAGCCTACGTATGCACTGGCATGACAATCCTTAACTCCATAAATCAAAGGAATTTCATTGTTATCCCTAGGCTTTGGTTCCAATCACAGCTGTTGTGAATCACTCTGTAAAACATGTTTTATCTGATTTATTTATCCACGGACATTAACCAGAAATAAAATCGAATAAAAAAACAATATTTTTCACCCCAAAAATAAACCTGTTATATCAACTACACAACCTTCACAATGTTGTCAGACTTTTACAAATTCATCTTTGTGCTTCACGTCAGAAATCAAGTTCAGTTCGATGGAGAACTCTGAAGTGAGAGCAGATCAGTGTGTTGTTGATGTGTAAAACCATCATGTTGAGATGTTCCAGCCGTGGATGATGAGAGCAGAAGCAGTGGTTGTGTTGCTGCTGTCTTCACAGACCAGCTGCTCCGGCCTCCATCTCCAAGTCCTGCTTCTTCCACTGAAGATTCAGCTCCACCAGTGGCTTCTGGGACGTCTCCCCCAGTAACCACAGCAGCTTGAAGGAAGAACCAGTCCGCCAGCCACCAGGCTCACCTGGGGTAAAATGTTGTGCCACGGCCACAGACAGACTGATGTGTGTGTGCTTGCGCAGCTTGCAGATGGATGAGGGGCGGAGCCTCGGTGTGTCAAATATCTCCACTTGTAGTTCTGTCAGCCACCTCTAGATGAAGCTCTCCTCTTCACTCTCACCCTCCTCAATAGGTCTTCCACCTGTATAGAGAAGAAACAACAGCAGTCACAACTCACAGTCCTTGAACGCATCATCTCAGAGATGTTGACTGGTGAGTAGAAGCAGGCTCTCAGTCACATGTGAAGTGTGGAACATATGAAGGTCATGTGACCATGGAGTGTTGGACTGATACTGAGGCCTGATGAAGATGAACTGATCAATAATTGAGTGGTGAACTGAGAGAAGAAGCAGTTTGGCAGCAGATGTTGGATGAATGAGGAGCAGCTGGACGTCACCATCCTCCTCTCACACTGTGACTGGGAACACTGGACCTCTGCTGTGGGATCAACTGGCTTTGGTGCTGGAACCATCATCCACTGCTTCCAAACCAGTACTGACCTCACACTCTCCAGTTGATAGTCTCTGCTGTGGACAAGATCCATCAGTGGCTTCACTGCTGAATCCTTCAGCTGGTTCCCTCTCAGGTCCAGGTGTCTGAGGTGGGAGGGGTTGGACTTCAGAGCTGAGAGCAGCCAATCACAGCTGATCTCTGACAACAAGCACATCTCCATTCTGAATAAAGAATAAATGATGGAGAGTTTATAATGATGGAGAGTTTTTCCAGGGTGTCATCACTCTGAAAATCAAAGTACAATGTCGACTTCAGAATCTGCAACTAAAGACAAAAATTGGAGCGAATGAGTGTTCTATCTGGAATCTGACCACTCGATTGTAGAATTTTAATTACTGTACTTTTGACCTCTGTTTCATACATTGTCACACACATTGTCAGTTACATACAATGTCTGCAAACTGAATTTCCAACATGAGTGAAGTGAAAAACATGACAACAATAACCCCAGTGATAGAAGTTGTAGAGTGAAGAGGGTGAACTGACCTCAGAGTCTCCAGTTTACAGTCTGGACTCTGCAGAAAACCACTCAGCTCCTTCACTCCTGAATCCTGCAGCTGGTTGTAACAAAGATCCAGGTGTCTGAGGTGGGAGGGGTTGGACTTCAGAGCTGAGACCAGCCAATCACAACTGATCTCTGATAAACAGCAGCTCCAAAACCTGAATAGAGAATAAAAGATGGAGAGTTTATAATGATGGGGAGTTCTTCCAGGGTGTCATCACTAAAACTGAAATGTCGACTTCAGAATCTGCAACAGAAGAAAGAAAAGGGACAAACTAAAGTGCAATATACAATTCCTGTACAGTATAATGGGGAAAAAAACATACATAGGAGGGAACCTTTCTCACCTGCCTTTAACAAATGCTGCAATAACCTGGCTCACACCTTTTCTTGTTCTTACAAGATTAAAGCTTATTTGTGCATTTTCCCTCCCTGTCAAAGTTTCTATTCTGATTGAGAAGGACACCATAATAAAAGTAATTCTTGATGCAAACATTGATTATTTCTACTAGGCAGCATCATGATAACAATCTCCCTCTCTCTCTCTCTCTCTCTCTCTCTCTCTCTCTCTCTCTCATTTGTTTGTATTTCCTGTTCAGTCCAACCACTCAAAGTAGATGAGCGCCCTCTGGAGTTTGGATCTGCTCTGCGTGTCTTGCCACAGGGGAGTTTTTCCTGGCGGCCACTATCGCCCCCTGCTGGTCTTACAGGTTCAGTTGGTTTTCTTCCGATTGCACAAAGGGGCTTTGAGACGCCTTTGGGTGAGATTTATTACCTTACAAGTAAAAGTTGATTCAAAGTCAAACCCAGTTACATACATTTCAAACACAAACAAGTGTCTGAAAATTGAATTTCCAAAACCAGTGAACTGAAAAACATGACGACAATAACAAGAGTGAAGTTGTAGAGAGAAGTTGTAGAGTGAAGAGGGTGAACTGACCTCAGACTCTCCAGTTTACAGTTTGGACTCTGCAGAAAACCACTCAGCACCTTCACTGCTGAATCCTCCAGCTCGTGGTTCTCACCCAGGTCCAGCTCTCTGAGGTGGGAGGGGTTGGACTTCAGAGCTGAGACCAGCCAATCATAGGTGATCTCTGACAAACTGCAGGCCGCCAACCTGAATAAAGAATAAATAAAAGATGGAGAGTTTTTTTCCAGGGTGTCATCACTCTGAAAATCAAACTAAAATGTTGACTTCAGAATCTGCAACTACAGTAAATTTGACCTTTAATATAAATCCTCAGTCCAAAACTAATGTGTGTTTAATTGATGTTTGGTCACATGACCACTGACGACCTTTCTTCACGTCAAACAAGGACAGAATGAAGTTTTCAGGTTTATTGTCATTTTGATATGTATATACCTTCAGTCCAATGTTTATTCAACATCTATGTTGAAACCATCATCCACTGGTTCCAAACCAGTACTGACCTCAGAACCTCCAGTTTACAGTCTGGACTCTGCAGAAAACCACTCAGCGCCTTCACTCCTGAATCCTGCAAGTGGTTCCGACCCACGTCCAGGTGTCTGAGGTGGGAGGGGTTGGACTTCAGAGCTGAGAGCAGCCAATCACAGCTGATCTCCGGCAACCAGCAGCAATCTAACCTGAATAAAGAATAAATAGTGGAGAGTTTTTCCAGTGTAAACCAGGTTATTTTCTGTTCCGGTCCAATTCCCCACGGTCCTTAAACACCGCACCCCGGATGTTCGTGTCATGTATTTTAGGATGCTATTGTTTCAATGCAGCTCGTCCATGTGCGCTAGCTGTCAGCCACGTGCTGTACACTCAGAGAAATGATTTGTGGCCATTTCATGGTTGAGCCGTACGGACGGTCGGTCATTAAATAATGATGAGATTGTAGTGATGGGAGATAACATATTTTTCAAATTCAATATGATAATCCATATTTTTGGGGTCGATTTTGCAATATTGATATCAAAAAACACTTTTTGGTTTGTAATTTTTTCAATAAATAAAAACCTGACGCACTTCACTGTTAATATAGCGCTCCGAGCTAATAGTGCTGCCTTCTTCGTACATGATCTATTTGATCAATTACAGACAACTTATCGCAGACAACAAAAACAATTCAAAGTTTCTGTTTTTCTTTTCAATCTTTTCACTAATAATAATTTTTATAAAATCCCCAGAGACACCATCTGATGCTCTCTGCAAGAACTTTGCAGACCACTTCAGAAGTAAAATCGATGGCATGAGGTCCAGTCTTTTATCGCATCAGAATGTATCTTTTAATACATCTAGACTGTCATTTTTATCCGAGGAAACACTGGAGAGTTTTGCCCTGGTTGATGCGAGGACACTTGGTCGAGTTTTCTCCCAGGTAAACCCAACAACCTGCTTTTTAGATCCAATTCCCACATCACTTTTACAGACATTTTATGGATTGGTCTCTTCAGACAGGTGTCTTCCCTGCTGCCTTTAAAACGGCAGTGTGAGGCCCCTTCTGAAGTAAAACAATTTAGACCCAACCGTTGACAATTACAGACCTGTATCCAACTTAAAATAAAGAATAAATGATGGAGAGTTTATAATGATAGAGTATTTTTCCAGGGTATAGTCACTCTGAAAATCAAACTAAAATCTTGACTTCAGAATATGTAAAAAAAAAAAAAAAGAAAGAAAAAGAAAGAAAGAAAGAGATAAAAATGGGAAAGAGAGCGAGCAACTGAGTGCTGCAATCTGAAATCTGACCACTAGGTGACAGAATTTTACACACTGTACCTTGGAAACCAGTTTCACTCATTTCAAACACAAACCAGTGACTGCAAATTGAATTTCCAACACCAGTGAACTGAAAAACATGACAACAATAACAAAAGTGAGGCTGTAGAGTAAAGAGGGTGAACTGACCTCAGAGTCTCCAGTTTACAGTCTGGACTCTGCAGAAAACCACTCAGCACCTTCACTGCTGAATCCTGCAGGTTGTTCCCACTCAGCTCCAGCTCTCTGAGGTGGGAGGGGTTGGACTTCAGAGCTGAGGCCAGCCTATCACAGCTGAGCTCTGACAAACGGCAGTTCCTCAATCTGAATAAAGAACAAATATTTGATTTCTTCCATGTTGTAAATGTCATATTAAGAGTCATTTCTCCCTGTTGATACAGCTGTTCAGATCACCAAGTCATTCCCTAAAACAAATCTTTTCGTAATGTGGATCATCATCATGTTGTCAACACAATAAATCCACTCCACATGTCAACACAATTACAACATCAGGGGCAGGTAGAAATGAGGGAAATGAAGGGAAAGATTGAGGCTCCACTTCGAGCAAACAACCTGGGCTCTGCCTGGGATTGTATGAAAACCATCACAGGGTTGAAAGAGAGCAGCAGGAAGTTGGTTCAGTTACCTGAGTATAACTGCCATCAGCAACTGTCTCAGAGCCTCAAGGAGTTTTATGTTAGATTTGATGTACATGACTTCAGTGAAAATCACTCTGTGACCAGAAACAGACTTCTGTCCGCCCCCATCGACGTCTCTGATAATGAAGCAGTTGGAGAAGCTACTCACGTCAGAACTTGTGGCTAAAACTGAGAGCCCACGATACCCGTTTTCATTTGCGTAAAGGGAAAGTCGGGGCGTTCAGGACACAACTGGCACTCTCTTCAATTTGCTTTATAAACATCTAGACAGTAGAAAAGAAATCATGCGAGGCTGCTTTTTATAGACTTTTCGTCAGCGTTCAATACTCAATAATCAGGCCCATGTTCTGGAAGAGAATGTAATTTACACTTCGGTCTAGATCCACGTCTGGTTGGCTTGACTTTCTCACTATTAGATCCCAATGTGTAAGGGTAATGGGACACTCCAGCCTTCTGTCCACATCCAGTGGTTCGCCTCAGGGCTGTGCTCTTTTCACTTTCTTGTGTATAGTTTATACTAATGACTGGCACAGCCACCATGACAACAGATTCATTGTCACCTACGCTGATGACACAGTCATCATCAGTCTGCTTGTTAATGATGAGGATGGACATGCGACACGGTCTGGTTTTAGAGGACTTCCTGTCTTGGTTTTTTCTTTGAGGTCAACATCTCTAAAACAAAAGAGCTCTGTAGTGATTTTAGATGTAACCCCTGTTCTATTCAGAACAGTCTCGTCCATGGCCAGCGAGTGGAAATTGTACCAAATTATAAATATCTAGGTACGATTATCAATAATAATTTGAAATTTGATATAAATACTGACATGCTGTGCAAGAGGGCCCAACGACGCCTTTGCTGCTTAAGTAAATTATCCAAGATCACTCTCTCGAAAAAAAAAACTGATGAAATTGTTCTACAATGCCTGTGTGCATTCTGTTATTTCCTTCTCCCTTATCTGTTGGTACAGTAATCTTGCTATCAAAGATAAAAAAAATTATCTTGGGAGAATCGTGAAAACTGCTTCTAAACTTACTGGCATCCAGTCTATCAGCTTGGATAATGCCCACCCAGTATATGCTGTTGTCATCTGGCTTTCGTGTTAGCCAAAAAACACATTTAAACGCATTCAAAGGACAAGGTGAAGAAATACTGCTGAACTATTAATCTGCCTCTAATATTTGTTCACAGGATCTTCTGCTCAGTCATGTGACCTTCATCACCAATCAACAAATCAATCATCACTTCCATTGAGTGAATGTCTCAAAAGTGACTGGATACATTTTCTACACTTTCTTCCACCATCAAAAGTCTTTTCTGGCTGCTGATTGTTGACAGGAAAATATCAACATACAGTTTGTTTAGATTGGTGTTTAATATCTGCTTCAAAGTGTTCACACTGAACAGCGTTACACACCAGACGTCATCTACTTTCACATAACCACAACAACTAGACACAATATTGTGAGTCTGTGTTGGATGTTCATCTGGTGACACACACTGTCCACCAGTAGAAACCAAGAACTGACCTGAGAACTTCCAGTCTGCAGTTTGGACTCTGCAGTCCAGCACAGAGCAGCTTCACTCCAGGATCCTCCAGGGTGTTGCGACTCAGGTCCAGCAGTGTGAGGTGGGAGGGGCTGGACTGCAGAGCTGAGGACACCGCTTTATAGTGAACCTCTGAGAGTTCAAAATCTACGAATCTGCATTGAAGGAGAGCAGAGTGTGAAGTTGTGGTCAACATGTGAGACTCTGCTGATTGTGAAAGGGATTCAAGACTCATTAAAATCTGATCAGCTGCTTCCATCATCATCATCATCATCATCATCATCATCATCATCATCATCATCATCATCATCACCCCCATCACTACCATCATCATCATAATCATCAACGCTACCATAACCATCATAATCATCATCATTATCACCATCATGTCTGAAAAGCTGATGCACGCTCAGCTGCGACAGCAGACAGTACCGTCTGAGAAGTGTTATGTATTATCAGTGAAGAAAAATTTCCCTATGGGACAGATCAATCAATCAATCAATCAATCAATCAATCAATCATCATCACCATTATCACCATCATTACCATCATAATCATCATCATAATCATCATCATAATTATCATCACTATCTTCTTGAGAAGTTGTGGTAGACATGTGAAAAGCTGATCAGTTGCTTCCATCACCATCATCATCATCACCATCACCATCACCATCACCATCATCGTCAACTCCTCAACTCCTCAACTCAGGGAACTCAGTGCAGCTTCACACTCCAGTGTGTTCCAGCCACTGAGTGTCAACACACCCTGTTATGACTGACAGTGTTGCTCTGATCTGCAGCTTCAACTCAACATGATGCTCAGTTGTGTGGAAAGTCACACACACACAGCTTACGTACCTTTCCAAACGTATCACAGCCTTCCTGCAGTTCCTCACAGCTGGAATCAGTCTCAATCTTCCCTCCCTGGTTGTGTTGTACTTCATCAGGTCCAACTCCTCCAGAACCTCCTCAGACATCTGCAGCATGTAGGCCAGAGCAGAACACTGGATGGT
Source organism: Nelusetta ayraudi (assembly GCF_046127955.1). NCBI lineage: Eukaryota > Metazoa > Chordata > Actinopteri > Tetraodontiformes > Monacanthidae > Nelusetta > Nelusetta ayraudi. Next base: position 678,607 of record NW_027466083.1, read on the forward strand.
TGAGAGTTTCTTCTCTGATCTGTTCTCTGACTGCAGGAACTCTTGGACCTCCTGATGCACTGACTGATCCTGCAACTCCAGCAGACAGTGGAAGATGTTGATGCTTCTGTCAGGAGAAACACCACCAGTGTTCATCTCCTTAAGGTTGTTGATGACCTTCTGTAAGGTTCCTGGATGGTTGTCAGTGAGACCCAGCAGGCCTCCTAAGAGTCTCTGGTTTGATTCCAGACTGAGTCCATGGAGAAAGCGAACAAACAAGTCTCGGCGACCGTTTGGACTCTGCCGGGATTTCTCCATCATTCTCTTTAGGAACATATCCAGGGATTCTCCAGGAGGAACATCTCCTGTTGTCTTACTGTTGGTGTGACAGTGGAGGCTGTAGACTGCAGCCAGAAACTCCTGGACGCTCAGATGAACGAAGCAGTAGACGGTCTTGTGGAAGATCACACTCTCTCTTCTGAAGATCTCTGTACAAACTCCTGAGTACACAGAGGCGTCAGTCACACTGAGACCACACTTCTCCAGGTCTTCACTGTAGAACATGATGTTTCCACTCTCCAGATGTTCAAATGCCAGCTGGCCCAGCTTCAGAAGAAGCTCCCTGTCAGCCTCCGTCAGCTCCTGTGGACCTCCTCCATACTTGTGCTGCTTCCTCATGGTCTGGACCAGCAGGAAGTGTGAGTACATGTCAGTCAGGGTCTTGGGCAGCTCTCCTCTCTGCTCTGAGCTCAACATGCTCTCCAGAACTGTGGCAGCCATCCAGCAGAAGACCGGGATCTGACACATGATGTGGAGGCTCCTGGAGGCCTTGATGTGGGAGATGATCCTGCTGGACATATCTTCTTTGTCTCTGAACCTCCTCCTGAAATACTCCTCCTTCTGGTCATCGGTGAAGCCTCGTACTTCTGTCAGCCTATCCACACATGACCGAGCGATCCGATTGGCTGCTGCAGGTCTGGAAGTTATCCACAGCAGAGCCGAGGGAAGCAGATTTCCTTTGATCAGGTTTGCCAGTAGGACGTTGACTGACTCCTTCTCAGTGACATCATGCAGAACCCTCTTCTTCCGAAGCCCCAGAGCCAGTCTGCTTTCATCCAGGCCGTCCAAGATGAAGAGAAGTTTGCAGACATGCAGCTGCTCTGCTGTGAGCTTCTCTAACGTTGGATGGAAAACATGGAGCAGCTCCAGAAGACTGTAGTGCTTCTCTTTGACCAAGTTGAGCTCCCTGAATGAGAGAGGAAGCACCAGATGAAGGTCCTGGTTCTCCAGGCCCTGGGCCCAGTCCAGAGTGAACTTCTGCACTGAGAAGGTTTTTCCAACCCCAGCGACGCCGTTGGTCAGCACCACTCTGACTCCGAGTCCCTGCTGCTCAGGTGAGGCTTCAAAGATCTGGCTGCACCTGATTGGACAGTCATGGAGGCTCTTCTTGATCTTCTTATTTGCCAACTGACTGACCTTATGCTTTTTGTTGACCTCCTCACTCAGTCCCTCAGTGATGTAGAGCTCAGTGTAGATGCTGTTGAGGAGGGTTTGACTTCCTGCTTCTTCACCTTCAGTCACATGTTCACATCTCCTCTCCAGACTGATCTTATGCTGCTGTAGAAGCTCCTGCAGACCATCATCAGCCTCTGGAGCAGAGAAAAGGTTGGAGAAGAAAACGTCAATGTGACAGTGTGAGCATCATTTTCTCTCCACAACTTGAAGCTCAAACCATCAAAACTCAATTTTTCAGCTGATGTAATGAAGCTGCTGCTGCACCTGTGTGACTTGTCTTGATGCAACTGGCAGCTTCTGGGTCCTCACTGAAGTTCAGAGGTTCACCTTTGGACCAGTCACTCTTCATGGGCAGACAGCTCGGCACTGGAGACTCTGCTCTCCATCTGTGTTGAAAACAGGAGTATTTAAGATCATTTTGAAATGTTCAATCCTCCTTTGATTATTTATTGTTTGGTTCTCCATGAACACTGACAAGAAGTTGTCCTTCTCGTTGTTCCTTCACAAATCACTTTTTGTTCTTTGGTCTCATTTCAAATTCATGCAGCTTCACAATGAATGACTTTCTCTATTTTACACCTGGCAGTGACGGCTGAGTCACTTTGGACTTAGCTTTGGATTCAGAGAAAGAGAGTTTTCTTACTGTGTCTCAGAATTTCCAGGTTCTTTACTGAAGTCTGTAATTCGACCTTTGGACCAGTCACTCTCCAGAGACACACAGCTGAACTCTGAAGACTCTGCTGCTCCGTCCTCCTCTTCCTCCACTCGATCACTCATCTTGTGAGCTGGAGGTCAATCAGGAAGTGAGGCAGTGAGCTCAGAACACTCTCACTTCCACTTGGGAGCGAGAGAACAGGAAGAAATCAAACAGGAAGACGTTAGATTGTGTTGACTGATGTCATATTTAATGTGGTATTCAGTCAGTGAGGACTCACCTGCTGCTGCTGCTGCTCTCACTGTTGTTGCTGCTGCTTCCTCAAAATAAAGTCGGACAGAAAACACTTCCTGCTGTCACTGCTCCTCCTGCTGCTGCTGCTGATCACTGCTCCCCCTCTCACCACTCCTGCTGCTCTGTCCACTTCCTGGAATTCACAAGGTGAGTCACAGTGGATGTGGGCGTGGCCAAAAGTGTTTGTGTGACTTGACAGTCTCTCTCTCTCTCTCTGTCTCTCTCTTTGTTTTTTTTTAAGAAGTAGCAGTATTTTGGCCTAAAACTGGCAAATGTGTATATAATAATAATAATATACAGAAGTGTTCAAATCCTATGAGAAGGAATCTTGAAGGAATCAACTCACTGTTGAACCTTTATGTGTCAGTTGGTTGGTTATTAAAAAAAAACCTGAATCTTATTGTTGATAGAATCATTTAAATCAGGTAAACAAGTTTTTTCTCTTTAAAAAAAACAACAACAATATACAGTACTAATATTGTGTACCTGACTTTGGCCAAACAGAATAAGATGGTATTGATATACTTACTTTTGTTTCTTTCAATATTCCTTTTATTGTTTTTAATGTTCTTTTTGAAGTGAATAACCAGCTCCTCCTACCACTGCTCAGCTGCTCTGCCCATTGATTGGAAATAACACTTACCAGAACCAAAGGTCAGGCTGCAGTTCCTCCCAGTGGCCACCAGAGCGTGCCATCGACTGCTCCAGCTTCATCTGTCCTCAGACTGCTGGCTGACAGAGACACAACCATGATTCACCGTGTCACTGATGATGTGTTGTGTCTGTGACTGCTTCTGACAACCGATACAACAAAAATCATTCCAAAAAAATGTTTAGGGACTTTGAAATAAAATCTGAAATATTATTATAATATTTCGTCAGTGCGGGAGGAGGAGCCTCTAAACATCACGAATAGAAATAATAATATTAATGATTTCAACTTTAATTTGTAGATGAAACTGATGCCATAATGTTTCAAACTCATGGTCCACGGGCCGAATGTGGCCCGCCAGGTAATTTTATGTGAGAGACTGAAATCCTCTGAATGTTTTTATTTTTAAGTCAGGATCGTGTATTGACGAAAGCCCACATTTCCCACAATGCATGCTGATTATGTTACCCGCAAAGTGACAGCATCCCGCCACTAAGCTGCAGTGTCATTGCGGTTTTCCCAAAAAGTGGAAGTGAGACTATACAATGCTCCCAAAATGTCCAGGATGGGAAGAACTGCTGCAGATGGAAGAGAGCTTCAGGAAAGATGGGAAATCCAAGACATGTTTGTGCTTTAAGGACCAAAAGATCAGGGAGGCTGTTCCTCCCACTCAAGCCCTTCCAGATCTCACTGTCATTGGCCAGATGGGCGTTGAAGATCCCAAGGAGAATAACAGTAACAGCATAAGAGTTCCCAGTCAGAGCACCATCCAGCACCCCTCCCAAGGACTCCAAGAAGGCCAAGTACTCTGTTGTGGCTGTTTTTTACACAGTTGTTAGTTTGTGTGTTGTGGAAGGAAAACCAAATGGAACTGGAAGTTCAAACCAAAAACAAAAGTTGAATCAAAACAAAAAGTCTTTTGGTGTTGTCATGGCAACAAGCAGCAGCGGTTGGTTGTGTCACACTCTTCTGTGGGAACGATCAAATTCACGGCCAGCTCCTCACCAGACTATGTTGACACATATTCATCTGAAGCTACTGGTTTTAAGGTCCGAGCTCACCATGACCCTTGACATCATTGTTCTATTAGATTAATCGACTTGTTGATTTCTTAGTGTTGTAACTTGGCAAAAAAAAAAGAACGAGAAACACCACCTAATTCTAAAAAGAAACCTTGATTGAAATTTGTCTTTGATCGTGTGTTGCAATTCCTCAGTGATTTCATTCAGTCGACTCGGTTGAAAGAGTGTCTGTGGTCTTGTGAAAGATGGCAGGAAGTGACAAAGCAGGAAGTTTACAGTGTCTGTCGAAATTCAGGTATTTTTGTCATCTTTTTATTGTCAGATGATACTCTGTGTTCATGAACAATCGTCACGACTGATCCAGCAAAAAACTGTCCAAGCAAAAAACAACATACAAGGTATATAGTATGTTGTTTTTTCCAGTTTTTTGGGACAAGTTGAGATTTTGCTTTTCCCCCCACTCCATCTCATACTGAAGTATGATTGGACAGTCGTTTTGTAGATTTTTTCGGTTCATTTTTACTGAGGGGGCCTGCTGGAAACTAAAGGGAGTGAAATACAAACAAGGAATATGTTTCTCAAAAACTTTATTCAGAAAATTGTACAACCAACCAGGTACAACCAACAAGCTCAGAAGCAACATTGACCGCTGGACACTGGAGGCTCTGCTCTGTCTTCCTCTTCCTCCACACAAACACTCATCTTCTGAAGTGGAGTCAGTCTGAGGTCAAACAGGAAGTGTGACAGTGAGCGGAGAACACAGTGAGTTCCACATCAGACAGAGAGAAGAGGAAGAAACACAGTCACTGTGTCACACCGATTCTCCAGTGGAATGAAGCAGACACGAGCACACCTCTCACTGACCCTGTGGACTGACATCAGATTTAATGTGGATAATTTAGTCAGTGAGGAGTCACCCTGCTGCACCGCTCACACAGACTGCTGCTGCTGCCTCCACTCACCATGAAGCCTGATGGAAAACAACTTGGACTTTAAGCTGCTCTTGGTATATTTTATATCCTTGGATTCCCTGATAAGATCAGTGTTACCTGAAATCACATGACACTCTGTAAAAAAAAATAGAAACTAAGTAAACATGGTACATAAATTGTGTGTATAGAATAAAATAATCCATCACCAATAAATCAATTGAATGAACTGAGTTTTTTCTTTCACGTACAACAGAGATAAAAACAGTCCACAGCTCTTCACTGAAGAATGTGGACGCACAATCTTCAGTACTTTATTACATTTTATCCTTGCAGAAAAAAAATACACAAAGCATTTTACAACCAGAAAAACAATGATGATGTACATCCATCCCTGTGACCCATGTCTGTATCTGTAATCGCCCACTTGTGCCTGATGTAGAGGAGGATGATTGATTAATATTTAATCAATCAATTTTACAAAGAGAAGGAAACGCGACATTGAATATGTGTACATGGGTTCTGAATGCAATTCTTGCTTTTGCCACCAGGCGGAGTCTGAGGGTGGTAGAAAGGGCATGTGATGTTGTTCCTACCTTCACCACTAGACGGCGGCAAGGGCAGGTAAAAAGACATGCAGTACTAGCGGGATTGGTTAGTGACGTCGGTAAGAAACGCCAGAATCGGTCTCAATACTGTTTCATTAGCGGGGAGTTCTTGGTGATACGCAGGGATTTGAACCACACTTCAACATCCCAGTCAAACAATGACGTCAGACTCAATGTACATTTATTTTGGTCAAAGTATATGGTTCACATGGAGCAGTATGACATGAAAGTGACCATGACCGAAGCAAAAGTAACAAAATAATAAAAAAAAAATAAAAAATAAAAAATAAAAAATAAGTTTCAGGCGTGTCATTCATCTCCACTGGTTGTAGTTCTGTCAGCCAATGCTAGATGGAGCTCTCCTCTTCACTGTCCTTCTAATCCTTCCTCAACACCTGTAGAGAGAAGAAGAGACAGCAGGAGTCACGACTCACGGTCCTTGAACGCATCATCACAGAGACGTTGACTGTTCATCCATCATCCACTGGTTCCAAACCAGTACTCACCTCACAGTCTCCAGTTTATAGTCGCTGCTGTGGACGAGATCCACCAGTGGTTTCACTGATGATTCCTGCAGCTCATTGTCGCTCAGGTCCAGGTCTCTGAGGTGGGAGGGGTTGGACTTCAGAGCTGAGAGCAGCCAATCGCAGCTGAGCTCTGACAAACTGCACTTCTCCAATCTGAACAGAGAGTAAATGATACAGAGTTCATAATGATGGAGAGTTTTTCCAGGGTGTCATCACTCTGGAAATCAAACTGAAATGTCAACTTCAGAATCTGAAACTAAATGAGTGTGTTTAAATCATGTTTGGTCACATGACCAATGATGACCTTTTTTTAATCAATTATGAACATGAACGCAGTGAAGTTTTCAGATTGCTGGATGTCACTTTGACACGAATGAACCTTCAGTCCAATATTTGTCCAACATGTGTGATGGACTGCGTCTGGTGCTGAAACCATCATGCATCCATCCAGCCATTTCCAACACCCGCTTCCTACTGAGCTCAGGGTCACAGGGGTCTGCTGGAGCCCATCCCAGCTGCTATATGGCAAAGGCAGGGTGCACCCTGGGTAAGTGGCCAGTTTATTAAGTGGCTACACAGAGACACACAACCATTCACATACACATCCACACTTTAGGGTTTCCAATTCACCTCGCATACATGTATTTGGACTGTGGGAGGAAGCCGGAGACACAGGGACAATGGGAGAACATACCAACTCCACACAGGTCTCAGGCCCGGAATTGAACCTACGACCTTCTTGCTGTGAGGTGGCAGTGCTAACCACTGCGCCACCGTGTTGCCCCAAAACCATAATCCAGTACCAGTACTGACCCCAGAACTTCCAGTTTACAGTCTGGACTCTGCAGAAAACCACTCAGCAGCTTCACTCCTGAATCCTGCGGCTGGTTCCCCCCCAGCTCCAGCCGTCTGAGGTGGGAGTGGTTGGACTCCAGGGCTGAGAGCAGCAAATCACAGCTGAGCTCTGACAACCTGCAGTTCTCCAATCTGAATGAAGAATAAATGATGGAGAGTGTATAATGATGGAGTGTTTTTCCAGTGTAACCAGATTATTTTCTGTTAGCCCAATTCCCCATGGTCCCTCAACACCGCCCCCTGGTGCTCGTGCCATGTACTTTGGGACGCTGAAGTTTCCTGTAGTCCTTGAACACACCGCGTTCATGTGTGCTAGCTGCCAGCCCCATGCTGTTACACAGTGTAGATCAGGGGTGGGCAAACTGTATGACTGGTGCGGCCACAGTGAGTTCTAAAATTATGGCAGCGTGGCGCAGACAGATGGAGAGTTTTTGTAGCCCAATTTATAGAAAAAAAAAGACTTTTTTTTTTTTTTTTGGACTACTCTGAAAACATTGAAAAAAAATGAATGAAATACAGCTCTTTCGTTACTTATTTACTATTAATATAATCTCTTTAAATTCGGCGGGCTGGACTAAAAAGCTTCACTGGCCACAGGGCTAAGACAGTTTATTAGCGTTGACATTAAAGAAGCTGTTCCTTCTGCACCAGACTCTTTGTCTTGCTGGACATGTGAAAGCTGCGCTGTGTCACAGGCCAGCAAAGATCACTTGAAAGAAACTCCCTGAAGAATTTAGATTCTTTTTTTCTTTTCTTTTTTTTTTGTCTATTTCCCCCCCAGAAATCTCTCGTAGTTCTGTTTTGAGCTCAATATAGTCAAATGAAAAAGCTGATAGAAATGACATCATAAATGACACATTGCTGATAGCTAACAACCCAAAAGAGTAGGAATTCAAATAAAAGGGAACTGAGAGACGAAAACTTCAACATCTTCAAAAGTGTTGTGGGGCCAAGAAGAGAAACTTTTAATGTTGGTTTACACTGAAGGGGAACCTGTGATAATTTTGTTTATACAGTGAATTTGTGTGTTGCATTATTTTATTTGGGACATATTTGAGCTCAGGTTGCATAGAGCAATATTTTGTTTTTTAGTGGTTTTCATCAGAGGGAAAACACAGAATTTCAAAATGATGTGTGAATAAATAATTTCTTCATTTTCTTCTGAATGTCTGTGTGTGTGTGTGTGTGTGTGTGTGTGTGTGTGTGTGTGTGTGTGTGTGTGTGTGTGTGTGTAAACGCAGGTTTCGATGCAGATTATACTCTGAACCTTTTAACTCAGTTTCATACATTTCAAATTTAATTTTCAACGCAAGTGAAGTGAAAAACATGATGACAACAATAACAAGAGTGATAGAAGTTGTCGAGTGAAGAGGGTGAACTGACCTCAGAGTCTTCAGTTTACAGTCTGGACTCTGCAGAAAACCACTCAGCTCCTTCACTCCTGAATCCTTCAGCTGGTCGTTCTCACCCAGGTCCAGCTCTTTGAGGTGGGAGGGGTTTGACTTCAGAGCTGAGAGCAGCCAATCACAGCTGCTCTCTGACAACCTGCAGCTGCTCAATCTGAATAAAGAAGAAATTATGGTGTGTGTCGAGTTTTAATGAGAATTTTAGATGAAACAAATAATAATAATGTCACTGAGAATGGTTATGAAGAGTGACGGAATCTTTTCTGCATCTTGGTCCTAAATACTGAACTGTTGTTATGACCTGCATTTACATTTGACCTTTTGTTAAGTCCCGCTAGATGTATTTGCAGCAGGGGTGCACGCACATTTTCAGCCTGTGAGCTATTTATAAAATGTCAAATTGACAATTCTTTATATGTACAATATATGTTGGTGTACCTTACATAACTACATGAACCCATATTTCACAATACCACAATATTACCTTCCTCTGATGACTTGCTCTGGCATGGAATCAGCCACGGATGCATAGTCGGGACAGTGTCTGCTGATAGCCAGCCTCAAGCACACTTCCAAATGAACATCAGTATGGTGGAACGGTACTTGGACTGAATGATCTTCATGTGGGAAAAGACTGACTCACAAAAATAAGTGGAGCCAAATAATGCAGTCAAGGAGGCAACACATTTACATGTTTCCTTGTGTTGGGGTTCCTCTGTGAGTAAGTTCCAGAACTGTCCATGAGCTCTTGACTTCAGCTCAATGTCGGCTCGGACTTTCAAAATCTCATCTTCCCCACCAGAAGAGTTCAGGTGAAACAGTGTCGCAGTTTTTTATGGGAGTGAAACAACTTCAGCATCTTCCTTAAAGGGGTAGCATATGGAGTGAAGCAGAGTCTTGAAAGCCTTTCAGAAGACATTAAACCTGGTGAGGAGAGTGGTCCACATTAATTGCTCAGAAGCAATAAGTGTACACTCATGCACAGTTGACTTCATTGTGCAGCGTCATGATGATGTCTTCAAAGGATTGGTATGGCTGCCATTAATACAGTATATAAAATTCAACTAAAACACAATGCAGAACCTTTAATTCATGCACCATGCATGCAGAGTTCCAGCTGCACTTCAAGAGCCTCTAAAAAAAGAAACTGACCAGGATGTGACACCTTTGTTGTCGACCACATCATTTTTGATGATCGAAGGCCACTGTAGTTTACTGGCAAGCTTGGGAAAGGGAGGGAAAGCAAACGAGCAGTGCAATCTAAAATCTGATCACTAGATGGCAGGATTTTACACACTACCTTTAAAGCCAGTGTCAGACATTTCGAACACAGACAACTGTCTGCAAATTGAGTTTCCAACAAGAGTGAAGTGGAAAAACATGACAACAATAACAAGAGTGGTAGAAGTTGTAGAGTGAAGAAGGTGAACCGACCTCAGAGTCTCCAGTTTACAGTCTGGACTCTGCAGAAAACCACTCAGCAGTTCCACTGCTGAATCCTGCAGTTGGTCATTCTCACTCAGCTCCAGCTTTCTGAGGTGGGAGGGGTTGGACTTCAGAGCTGAGGCCAGCCAATCACAGCTGCTCTCTGACAAACTGCAGTTCCTCAATCTGAATACAGAAGAAATGATGGAGAGTTTATAATGATGGAGAGTTTTTCCAAGGTGTCATTGCTCAGAAAATCAAACAAAAATGTTGACTTCAGAATCTGCAACAAAAGACAGATAATGGGACACAGAGGGCGAGCACATGAGTGCTGCAATCTTTGATCTGACCACTAGTTGTAAGAATTTTACACACTGTAACTTTAAACCCAGTGTCAGACATTTCGAACACAGACAAGTGTCTGCAAATTGAATTTCCGACAAGTGTGAAGTGAAAGAAAAGGCAATAATAATAACAAGAGTGATAGAGGTTGTAGATTGAAGAAGGTTAACTGACCTTAGAACCTCCAGTTTACAGTCTGGATTCTGTATAAAATCACTCAGCAGCTTCACTGCTGAATCCTGCAGCTCGTCGTTTTCACTCAGGTCCAGCTTTCTGAGGTGGGAGGGGTTGGACTTCAGAGCTGAGGCCAGCCAATCACAGCTGCTCTCTGACAAACTGCAGTTCCTCAATCTGAATATAGAAGAAATTATGTGTTTAAACTTTTAATCAATCATGTGACCTTCATCAACAATCAGCAACTTCCATTGACCTCCAAAGGTACTCGTGACATTTTCTACACTTTCTTCCACACTTTCTGCCTCAGCTGCTGCAGAACCAGTCTCTCAAAGTCCTTCTTGACATGTAAGGCCAAGGTGACTGGCCTATAGTCATTGAGAGACTTGGAATGTTTCACCTTTGGCACTGGAATAATGCAGGAGGGGAATGCTCCTCAGTTTCAAAGAGAGGCTGAAGATGTAGTGGAACACCTCAACCAGCTGCTCAGCACCTGCCTTAAGCAGTCTGGGGTGAATGTGGTCTGGGCCCATTGCCTTCCTGGCTTTGAGCTTTGATAGCTCCTGTCTCACCTGGCTCGATGTAAAAAGTGGCCTGGGGAAGTGGGGGCGTGAGGGTGGTAGTGGGAGAGGGGGGGGGGGGGGTATGGCTTGGGCTGTTAGTTAGGGGAGACCTGTTTCACCAAACTCTGGACCAGACGAATTAAGCCCCTTCATTCCACTCCACAACTCCTTGGCATTGCCCTGCTGAAGCTCCAGCCTCCCTTTGTAGCTGTTCTTGGCCCGTCTCAGCTCCCTCTTCAGCTCCTTTTGGACGACTCTCACGTCCTCCCTGTCTCCAGACATGAATGCCACCCTTTTCCTGTTGAGGTGGATGTTAATGTCCTTGTTAATCCAGGCCTTGTTATTCAGGAAACAACATTGTCCACACCAAACGCAGGCTATATGCAGGTTGGCCAAAGTTGAGGTTATTGCCAAGTGTGACGCCGAGGTACTTAAAGCTGTCAATGATCTGAACAGATTGATGGTTGATGGATATGGGGTGCTGGGGTGAAGGGGGACTGATGACGAGTTCTTTAGTTTTGGTGACGTTGAGGTGGAGGTAGTTATCCTCACACCACTGGGTGAAGTGTGTGATGGTGTTGTAATAGTCCTGAGTGGAATTGTTGTCTGTGAGGAGAGCGAGAATAGCTGTGTTGTGTGAATATTTGAGGTAGGTGATGGCGGGTGATGGGCTGGTGCAGTCATTGGTGGTCGGGGAGGGGGCTCAGTACAAAGCCTTGCGGTGCTCCGGTGTTGGTGGTGAGTGTGGGTGATGTAGTTGAGCCCACCCGTACCGCTTGAGGTCTGTTGCTGAGGAAGTTGTGTATGAGGTGAATGAGCCGGGGGGGTATATTCAGGTGGAGGAGCTTCTGGATCATCAGGTGCCACGGTATGGTGTTAAAAGCAGAAGTTGAAATCAACGAAGAGGATTCTGGTAAAGTGTCCTGGTGAATTAAGGTGTTGGAGCAAGGTGTGGAGCAGGTAGCTGACGGCATCCTCCGCTCCCCTCCTGGCCTTGTAGGCGAATTGGAGAGGGTCCAGTTGCGGACTGACAGATGACACGATGGCTTTGAGGATCAGCTTCTCCAGACACTTCATCAGGATGCATGTTAGGGCGATGGGGCGGTAGTGGTTGAGTTCTGTGGGGCGGGGCTTCTTAGGTATGGGGATGATGGTTTCCCAAAGAGTGGGGATTGTAGTGATGTGAAAGGATTCAAGGAATAATCTGTGAATGATGGGTGACAGTTCCTGAGCGCAGGACTTCAGCACCCTACCAGAGATGTTGTCTGGCCGCAGAGCCTTGCCCAGTTTGCAACGGCTGAGCAGCCGCCACACGTCCTCCTCAGTGAAGGGGCCTGGGTCATCTGAGCAGAGTAGCTGGAGTGTTTACAGACATCTCTCACAGTCGGTTGAGAAGTCCAGGGTAGTCGGGTGAGAAGTCAAGGGTTCGGTAGATTCAGTTAACACACACAGAACAACATGATAACTGCAGCACAGAGCTGGATTAGTACTTAAAATAAGAAGAAAGGTTAGAACAGGCTGCCACTCACCAAGTGCAATCTTCCTAATTTCTGTCACAATCACAACAACTAGACACAATGTTGTGAGACTGTGTTTGATTTTCTTCTGCTGACAGACATTGTCCACCAGTAGAAACCAGTAACTGACCTGAGAACTTCCAGTCTGCAGTTTGGACTCTCTAGTCCAGTACAGAGCTGCTTCACTGATGGATCATCCAGTTCGTTTTGACTGTGGTCCAGCAGTGTGAGGTGGGAGGGGCTGGACTTCAGAGCTGAGGACACCACTTCACAGTGAACCTCTGAGAGTTCACCATAACATCTGCAATGAAGGAGAGTGTGAAGCCGTGGTCGACATGTGAGAGAGACTCTGCTGACTGTGAAAGTTATTCAAGGCTCATTTGATCTGCTTCCATCATCATCATCATCATCATCATCATCATCATCATCATCATCATCACATTGTTTACGTACCCTAAATGTATCACAGCCTTCCTGCAGTTCCTCACAGCTGGAATCAATCTCAATTTTCCTTCATCTGATGTGTTGTACGTCCTGAGGTCCAACTCCTCCAGAACCTCCTCTGACATCAGCAGCACGTAGGCCAGAGCTGAACACTGGATCTCTGAGAGTTCCTTCTCTGATCTGTACTCTGACTGCAGGAACTCTTGGACCTCCTGATGCACAGACCGATCCTGCAACTCCAGCAGACAGTAGAAGATGTTGATGCTTCTGTCAGGAGAAACACCCTCAGTGTCCAATATATCAATGTTCATCCCCTTAAGGTTCTTGATGACCTGCTTAATGGTTCTTGGATGGTTGTCAGTGTGACCCAGCAGGCCTCTAAAGAGTCTCTGGTTTGATTCCAGACTGAGTCCATGGAGAAAACGGACAAACAAGTCTCGGTGACCGTTTGGACTTTGCATTGATTCATTCATCATCCTCCACAGGAACTCATCCAGGGATTCTCCAGATTCATCATCTTCTGTCATCTTCCTGTTGGTGTGACAGTGGAGGCTGTAGATTGCAGCCAGAAACTCCTGGACGCTCAGATGAACGAAGCAGTAGACGGTCTTGTGGAAGATCACAGTCTCTCTTCTGAAGATCTCTGTACAAACTCCTGAGTACACAGAGGCGTCAGTCACACTGAGACCACACTTCTCCAGGTCTTCACTGCAGAACATGATGTTTCCACTCTCCAGATGTTCAAATGCCAGCTGGCCCAGCTTCAGAAGAAGCTCCCTGTCAGCCTCCGTCAGCTCCTGTGGACCTCCTCCATACTTCTGTTGCTTCCTCATGGTCTGAACCAGCAGGAAGTGTGAGTACATGTCAGTCAGGGTCTTGGGCAGCTCTCCTCTCTGCTCTGAGCTCAACATGCTCTCCAGAACTGTGGCAGCGATCCAGCAGAAGACCGGGACATGACACATGATGTGGAGGCTCCTGGAGGCCTTGATGTGGGAGATGATCCTGCTAGACACATCTTCTTTGTCTCTGAACCTCCTCCTGAAATACTCCTCCTTCTGGTCATCGGTGAAGCCTCGTACTTCTGTCAGCCTGTCCACACATGGCGGAGGGATCTGATTGGCTGCTGCAGGTCTGGAAGTTATCCACAGCAGAGCCGAGGGAAGCAGATCTCCTCTGATCAGGTTTGTTAGCAGGACTCTGACTGACTTCTTCTGAGTGACGTCAGTCACCACCTGCTTCTTCTCAAAGTCCAGAGCCAGTCTGCTTTCATCCAGGCCGTCCAAGATGAAGAGAAGTTTGCAGACATGCAGCTGCTCTGCTGTGAGCTTCTCTAACGTTGGATGGAAAACATGGAGCAGCTCCAGAAGACTGTAGTGCTGCTCTTTGACCAAGTTGAGCTCCCTGAATGAGAGAGGAACCACCAGATGAAGGTCCTGGTTCTTCAGGCCCTGGGCCCAGTCCAGAGTGAACTTCTGCACTGAGAAGGTTTTTCCAACCCCAGCGACGCCGTGGGTCAGCACCACTCTGAGTACCTGCTGCTCAGGTGAGGCTTCAAAGATCTGGCTGCACCTGATTGGACGGTCATAGAGGCTCTTCTTGGTCTCCAGCTGCCTGACCTCATGCTGTCTGTTGACCTCTCCACTCAGTCCCTCAGTGATGTAGACCTCAGTGTAGATGCTTTCAAAGAGGGTTTGACTTTCTTGATTTCTTGCTTCATTTGTTCCTTCAGTCACACGTTCATATCTCCTCTCCTGACTGATCTTATGCTGCTGTAGAAGCACCTGCAGACCATCAGCCACTGGAGCAGGGAAAGGTTTGGAGAGGAAAACATCAGTGAGAGAGTGTGAGCATCATTCTCTGTACACAACTTTTTCAGCTGCTTTGGTTAAGCTGCTGCTGCAGCTGTGTGACTATCTGACTGTTTGCTCTAAACGTCCCTCAGTGAATCTTCTGGATGTCCTGACATGATATCAGGAGGGAGAAGCTAAAGAGGTGCAGGTGGACGGTCTTATCGTAAACAGTCTGGGTGTGACGGGCAGGTTGCAGTGTTTCTCCACATTTCCACAGGAAATGAGGACTCACCTGATGGAGCAGACTGGTGCCAGTCTGTGACCAACTGGTGTCCGTCATCAGTCAGAATGTCCCCACACAGCTGCATCTCCTCACAACCACCACTCGTCTTCCTCCTCCTGTGAATGAAGGCACTTTGATCATTTCACCACTTTTAATCTTTGCTTATTGAAATTCTTCAATCTTTTGTCTGTGTTCAGTTTTGTTTTTCCCCTTGTCCTGTCTGGCCAACAAGCAGACATGTGTCTGAATAAACTGAGGGAGGGATAGAGAGTGATAAAGACAAAAGAAAGGGATGTGGGTGAAGGGCAAGGGAGAGGAGAGAGGAGACAGAGAGGGATAGAAAGAGCAACTGGCAACAATGTACATGTATTGTGTAAAAAAACAGATATTAATTTAGTTAATGCACTAATTCAAATAATATACAGATTCATTTTGTCTTTGACATGAACTTTATTTTAATTGTTGGTTCTAAATCAACTCTAATTCCCATGGTGCTCTCCTCTGCAGTCTGCCCAGTAGAAATTATTTCATCAGCTCAGGTCAGTTTTTAATGTCAACACTGGGTTGTGTTTCTCTCCAGTGATGCTTGTTTGACTTTGGACTGAACCGGATTTACACGTTTTCTGCAGTGTGAACACTGACGTCACTGGATCCAATTCCAACTACGCACACGCACGCACACACAGTTTTCTTACTGTGTCTCAGGAGGCCTTGGTTCATTACTGAAGTCTGGAGGAAGAAATATGGAGTGGTGACTCTTCAGATCGTCACAGATGAACCCTGGAGACTCTGCTCTCTTTCTCTTGTATTGATCCCTGTAACACAAACATGTCTGTGTTTAAAACATGACTCCTTCACAAATCATCTTCTGAGGGTCATTATTAAATCTCTGCAAACGGCTGTTTCCAGTCAGGAAGAAGTAAAAAGCATTGCTCCTAGCACATCAGGTTCCAGTTCTTCCAGACGACCAGCAGTTTGAACAGTGAGTCAAAAAGCAGTAGCAGTTACTGAGTCAGTCCAAGTTTTCTTACTGTGTCTCAGGAGGCCTTGGTTCATTACTGAAGTCTGGAGGAAGAAATATGGAGTGGTGACTCTTCAGATCGTCACAGCTGAACTCTGAAGACTCTGCTTCCTTTCTCTTGTATTGATCTCTGCAACGCAAACATGTCTGTGTTTAAAACATGATTCCTTCACAAATCATCTTCTGAAAGTCATTATTCAATCTCTGCAAACGGCTGTTTCCAGTGAGTGGGAATAAATAAGAAACGGTTGTTCCTAACACATCAGGTTCCAGTTCTTCCCGACGACCAGCAGTTTGAACAGTGAGTCAAAAAGCAGTAGCAGTTACTGAGCCAGTCCAAGTTTTCTTACTGTGTCTCAGGAGGCCTTGGTTCATTACTGAAGTCTGGAGGAAGAAATATGGAGTGGTGACTCTTCAGATCGTCACAGCTGAACCCTGGAGACTCTGCTGCTCCCTCCTCCTCAACCTCCATTCCAACGCTAATCGTCTGAGCTGGAGGTCAAACAGGAAGTGAGGCAATGAGCTCAGAACACTCTGACTTCCACTTGGGATGGCGAGAAGAGGAAGAAATCAAACAGAGTGAAGTCACATTGTTTTGACTGGCGTTACATTTAATCAGTTATTAAGTCAGTGAGGAGTCACCTGCTGCTGCTGCTCTGTCTGTTGCTGCTGCTGCTGCTGCTGCTGCTGCTGCTCTGACTGTTGCTGCTGCCTCAAAATGGAGTCGGACTGAAAGCGCTTTGACTTTGAGCGTCTTTTCCTGCTGCTGCTGTGCCCACCATCTGGAAATGACGTGGTGAGTCAAAGTGCATGTGGGTGTGGCCAAGAGTGTTTGTGTGACTCCAAAGTCTGTGAAGTAGGTTTTATATTATTGTATAAACAAGTCATTAGTTAGAGCAGAAAACCAATCCATTATTTCTACATAAATACAATCCCAGTCTGGACACAGACTGTTACTTCACCGTGATCGACAACCTCATTGTAAAAAAAAAAAATAATAATAATTACAAGCAACGTGCACGTTTGGTGATTTCAATCCACTTGAGGTTTATTTATTCATGTATCATGAACATCTGAACACAGGCACACGGGAAGAGATTTACATTGGTGTTTTCTTGTTGTCTGCTAGCATGGACAAAGATAAATGAAAAAGAAAGCACAGAGCTAAAAGACCCCCTGGTACCCATGTATGATCTCACAATGCATTGATGATTTACCAGCAAAGGGAATGTCAAAGATCACATTCTAACTTCTTACACTCCTAAATATTAGGAAATATTTTTTTAAAAGCGTCTTTTGGGTCTTCTGACTATGGACTCATTTCACTTGGTGCTACAGCAGCTTCTGGCTCACCCACATTTGTGATTCAGCCTCTTTTATGCCATCTTTAATGTATATATACATTTGTGTAAAAAAAAAGAAAAAAAAAAAAGATTAAAACCATCTAATTATTAACATCAGCGGGTTGCAGGAGATGCTCTGCAAACAGAGGAAGTCATGAAGAATTCTCTCCAGACAAGAAAATAGATTCTTTGAAGGCAAAGGAAAGAAAATGTGATCCAATGAAATAGATTTTCTTTTATTTTGGAGTTGCTGTCTGGAGTTCTTTGTGAACTTGGGGGCGACTGAGGAAGCGTCGGCAGCCAGGCAGAGTTAAAAGAAGGTTTCTCTGCACAGCGGACAGGTGGACTTGTTGCTGGAGGTAAACCACTTGTACTGTAGGGAGACCACAAGAAGCAGAAATGAATGGAAGGATGACAAAAGGAAATTATTGATGTTTTTTTTTTTTTTAAGTGAATATGTGTATACAGGTAAATATTTTCAGCAGTCCATTCATGTTGCAAGAGATGTGCTTGAATTGTGGACTGAAAGTGTGTCATTTTAAAATAGCTTCCCCTCTTTTATCAGAGGCTAAGAAGCACTTTTGCAGCTCGAATTTGAGTTTAGATTTTGTATTTTTCCTCCACACATACACATTGTTTATCACTTGATGAAATCCCTATGGTGATATTCACTTTATGGCGCCAACAACAAAATAAAGATCTCATTTTGGAACACATGCAAAGCTTTCATTTCTCACGACACACAAAGTCAAACCGACGCTGTGAGCGTGAAGTGTGTTTTGAACCCTGGGGCCGATCGTACCGACACTTTGCTTTCAAACTCTTGTTTGAGGCATCTTGAAAGCCGGTCGGCTCTTACCAGACAGGCCGAGTGGAACTTCTTCTTGCAGGTGCGGCAGCCCTTCTTGGGCAGCGAGTAGTTGGAGCCGTGGATGACGGAGAAGCAGATCATGCAGTCCTCTATTCCCTCGAATCGTTTATCCACGTTGTTCTTCCACAGCGCCAGGCCCTCCATGATGCTGCCGTTCTGCACACACACACACACACACACACACACACACACACACACACACACACACACACACACACACACACACACACACACACACACACACACACACACACACACACACCGCAGTGAGTCTGGGGCAGCGGCTCATTGCCGTTGGCTGGATTTTTTTTTTTGTTGTTGCTTTGTTTCCTTTTGTTCCTCTTTCCTACCTGATGTGTGAGGTAGGTGCTCAGCTGCAGCATCCAGTTCCGCCACTGCTGCACGGCCACGCCCACTCGCCTCCCGCTCTCCACGGAGATGGAGCCCAGAGGGCAGTTCTGAGGCAGCTGAATCACCAGCTCGATGAAGATGTCGTCCACGGAGTAGGTGGCGATCACCTCTCGCGCGGCCGAGCGAGCCTTCACCTGGGGCAGAGAGAGAGAGCGAGAGAGAGAGAGAGAGAGGAAAATTCCATCACTGTGTTTGGCAAAATAAAAGCGATATTTCTAAAATTTCAACTGGGATTTGCAGGTGTTTCCATTGAATGGTTCCAAGCGCAGAAGCCGTAATTCTGGTCCCACGAGACTTGACGAGAATCACGTTTGCTTTTGTTTGTTTGCTGTCAAGAACGGCTGCTATATTTCCCTCCTCTGTCCAATCAAAACGCACCATTCTCACTGGTCAGTGTACTGGTCACGTGACCCTGTACGTCACGTCCGCCGATGCGTCAATGTGAAAAAAGTATTGCCACGACACTTTAGCAATATTCCTCTACATGGATACGCGTGAAAAACCACCTGATGACAGCATCAAAAGCTTTCAGCCGTGTTCCAGAGGTTTTTCCAAGTGGAGCTGCTTCCATCACCAGGTTTTATTATGGCCATATTCAGGTTTTGCACAATTCTAGGGCGAATGGAAACGCAGCTACGGTCTCCTGGATGTCTCAGGGAAATAATGTGTATCAAACATTAACACAAGCATTTTTTTTATAGCTGCAGAATTTTTCCAATTCAAAGGTTTTCTGGTTGATACACTTTGTATAACATCCCCAAAAAATAAGCCAGAAGCTTAAGATGCAAAGGTATGTTAGGGTTTGTCAAGAAGGCTGTGATAAAAGCCATCGTAGGAGATACAGATTGTTTTTTTGCCAACTCACCGTCATGTTCTCAAAGATCTGGGGGCTGGAGTGGACAGACGAGATCTCCTGCGCAGACAGCACAGGGCTGACGTATTTCGTGGTGAACTTCTCCACCGTGGCGCTCACCCTCTTCTCCTGGCTGTTCCACCACAGCCGCACCATGGCGGGCAGGTCCTGCACCGTGTTGTAGTACACGCTGCAGGCCAGGTGGGGGAGCTCCCACTCAACGCTCTCGCTTTCTGAGGGAATAAAACAACAGGGAAGTTGGTGTGTGTGTGTGTGTGTGTGTGTGTGTGTGTGTGTGTGTGTGTGTGTGTGTGTGATACTGACTGTCGACAGCCAGAGAAATGCTCTCGGTGAAGAAGGTCTTGGGCTCCCTCAGCTCTGGACCCTGACCCGGGCAGGTGGGATTCTCAGGCATCAGTTTGAAGAGGTGGAGGAGAAGCTTGTTGAGGGCACCGCTTCTCTTGATGAACTGGGCGTAGTGGACCCGCAGCTGGAAGGAGGGAAGACAGAAGAATGGATTTATGGAACCTTGATGTCCTAACTGGATTTCAAAGCTTCCCTTTTTTTCCTTCTATTTTCTCTCTTCTTTTTTTAAAGACTGGACCCCCGAGCAGGAAGGAGTTTTGCTTTGGCGTTATGGATCTCCTGGAAACTATGCATTAACCTTCTAATTCACAGCTTCACTTCTATCTGTTAAGGCTGATACTTAGTTGGACATTGTACACATTTGGGGAGCTAACACTATACTTGGTAGAGGACGGTTTTTACTAACCTGGGAAAAGAGGGAAATTTTGATATATTCCTCGAATATGCCTCAAACATTTCATGACATCGTACCTTTAGCTACCAGGCAAATCTAGTCATCAACAAGCAATATGACACCGCAGCTCAAATGAATGGCTCACGTGGGCGGGCGCAGATTTGAAGAAGGTGAGGAGGAGCTTCCAGGCCAGCAGGTATCCCAGAATGCAGGAGTACTCCACGCTGAGGGGTTGGACCACTGCAAACTCGCCGACTTGGACCGCCGCCAGGATGCTTTCACACAGCTCCTCGCAGGTGGACAGGACGGCCATCAGAGCAGCAGGAGGAGACCTGAACAAAAGCAAACAAAAATCAATGTGCGTGTTTGAAATTATAACTGGAACATGTGTGTCACTTTGACTGTCTAACTGTACGGAAGCGCACTGCATTCACTGGATAAAAATTCAGGCACCTTATCTCGTAATTATGAAAGGTCTCGCAAAAACGTCTGTAAATCTTTTCTAATCAGTGGCCAATGATGGCGCTATCGCAGTTAAACTGCTATTATACCTTCTCAGTTTGAGACACTGGGAAATATTTGTATTTCTTAAAACTAAGCACGGTATTAATATTAGCATGTCAACACTGCGCAGGTACGGAAGCACATTGCGAGAGAAGGTGCCTAACGTTTGTCTTTTCTCCAGTGAGTGCAATGCGCTTCCATATCACTGGATAGCTAGTACAATAAAATAACACTCTATTGTACTGATCAATGAACGATACGGAGGGCTAGTGCCCCCTGGTGGCTATGCGTATAATGACATTCTCAATAAATCACAATGACCACTGAAAATGTTGGTGTCATACAAGCACTGATGTACAATGTTTGAACAAACAGAACAGTGAACTCTTCGCTGTACTTACAGACAGGGTTCATCTTTATCATCATCAGGCTTGTTGCCATCTGTGTCGCACTCTGGCAGCTGTGGCATCACCCTGCAGGGGAAAAATAAGCATGTTTGTTTCATCCAGTGTTGTGTTTGATTCAGAGATAATTGAACAGGTTACAAAGGCAAAACGTGTTACTTTTCCAGCAGGCGGTAGACGGTGATTTGCAGCGGCCTGGCCTTGAAGAGCAGCAGAGGGCAGAAGATGTTGAGGAGCGTCTGCAGCGGCTCCGGCAGGTTGCTGCTCTGCTCGGCGCTGAAGCGTGGAGGCAGGCGGTTGTTGGTTAGCTGCTGCACGGGCACGTAGGTCAGAGCCGCGCCAACAGACTGCAGCACGGCCAGAGGGAACGCAGGCTCGTCCGGTTCAGTGAAGGCATCTGGAGACAAACACAACACAACACAACAGGGGTCAAACTGGAGAGTTGAGGGATCGCTCAATACTCAAAGGTTGATCCTGTTTTAATATATCAGTCAAGCACTTCCATGTTCCTCTTTTACATGTTGCCATATAATATCAATAAATTAGAGGGTGAGTGGTTTAAGGTCCAGTGTGTAAGATTTTTAAGGAAGCCCAGTACTGAAGGCCAACCTGCATTTCGTATTTAGTTCACTGTCAGGTGGGCTTCCTTATAGAATAGAATAGAACAGAATAGAAGACCTTTAGTGATCCCACAGCGGGGACATTTGCATAATTACAACAGCAACTGGACAGTGCAAAAAGATGGAAAAGGCAATAAAAAATAAATGTAAAGTAAAATATTTGAAAGGTATAAACAGACAAAGAAAACAAGATCTTTACATTCGTATGGACAAATAAATAAATCGGTCTTCATTGCAACTTTGAGAAAAATGTAAAGCTGTTAAGAGGACGTATTAAATACAATGACTTCCTTAAAAAATGGAGGTACAGATGGCAGCTAAACTAGGAGCAAGAGCCTTATTGCTCCAAGTACATTCTTCTATATATGAGAACCGTTGTAAGGGAAGGAAAACAAATGACTTTTGTTGTACTGCGAGTATACACTTTGATGAATGTATTTATGGGCAGCATGTTAAGCTTTTACCAATGTAAAAATCATAAATCAAGCCAAATCTTTCACTCTGGACCTTTGGGTTCCACACTTGAGTATTATAGAGACTAGGAGTCCTATAGGGAGTCGCTACTAGCTGCTAGTGGGAACAATAAGCCTTTTATTACAATGAACACAAATCATACAGAAATCAAACCCGAGCACAGACGGAGACAGTCGACAACAGTTTGGCTCCTCCCCCTTCAGCACGACATGCAATAATTAACTCCAACTTTAAAGCGTCAGCCATCACCACATCATGCTGCACTGCCCTCTAGTGGCTCAGAGGAAAACATAAAAAAAAGGTATAGATTTTCCCCACATACCTGTGATACTGATGGGCAAAGGCAGCATCAGGTTGTAGATTCCCTCCAGGAAGAAGTCGCTCCACTCGGCAGTCAGCTCTGACGGCAGCTTTTCTGCAACTCCAGGCGGAGGCGACGAGAAGAACCGATTCAGATTCACGATCAACGCGGCGTTCTGGCACACAAACAGCTGCACCCAGGGGTTCCACAGACTGCCCACGTTCTCGCTGGCAACCTGACGTGGAGAGAAATCCAAAATATATCCTTTTTAGAAATGTGTGTGACACTTCAGTGAAAGCAAACAGTCAGAATTTTATTTTTGTTTTAACCTGTGAAGCACTTTGGGTTGCTTTTTTCATGCATGAAAAGTGCGATATAACTAAAGTTTGAATTGAATTGAATTGAATAAAAGTGTGACTTCCACCTTACCTCCAACCACGCCATCATGGAGCAGAGCAGGAAGTCCCAGTGGCCGCCCCCCAGAACCGTCGGCTGATGAGTCACCAGCCAGGAGAGGAAGCGCATCATCTCCACCACCAGGTTCAACTGAGCCGAAGGTGTGCTGGACAGATTGCTGGAATACAAACAACATCAACACGATCAGCTGTTTTCCTGACCTATAAATCCAAACTTTTCTGTCACTGTTTATTCTGCAAAAAAGGTCAAAGGTGGATCCAACCTGCATGAACTGCCAGCTGATAACTAGTGCAGACACATGGGGGGCGGGGGGAGGGGGGAGTAATTCCCACTGACAGTGAGTCACACCTACAGGTTCATTTAGATTGGCCAGTTCATCTGACTAACACGTCATTGCACTGTAGAGAAGGTGTGGGCAAACCATGGCCCGGGGGCCATATGCGGCCTGTTAAGCTTTTTAATCCGGCCTGGAGAACTTAAAGAAATTATATTTTTCAGTGTTTTAAGAGTCATTTCAATAAAGAGCAAAACACCGTGGGGCTGCAAAAAGACACTGATTTTGTTGATGCTTTGGTTCATTTTCAATCGACATTAAGCCAGGTTTTTCTACATATCCCATGATAGATTTCTCCTCCTATGAGGTGGCTCACCAAAACACTCCATCCATCTGCTGCTGCTCTGGCCCCTCGGTCCAATTTTAGAACACCCACCAGTCAAACATTTGCCCACCCCTGCGCTATTACAGAGAGAGTGAATCACCTGCCAAAGAGGAACCAGTCCTCCTTTCTGTTCCTCCACTCCATGATGGTGGCCAGCACGGCCAGTGCCACCTCCTCCTCCACCTGGGTGTCTGCTTCCAGGCAGCACATCAGCACCGCCAGATTCCCGTACACATCTGTGACACATGCAAACCCACCACCACAAAAAAAAAACTCTCTTAATCCAGGATGAACCATCTTTTTTAGGGGGCAAAGTCGGTGTCTTTTCTCACCCGCATTTCCCTCCCAGTTGATGAGTCCGGCAGTGGCCAGAGCCACCAGATTCACTCTGTCTTGCCTGGTCATGGCAGGGCAGAGCAGCTGGAGCGTGCTCAGTTTGCTCTCAGACACTGGCAACAGGCTGAACAAACACACACACAAAAAAAAAAATCTATCAAGAGGCTGTGAGAAGGTACCAGAGGAGGAGGTGATTGTATAACTACTCACCTGTCTGCACGGCCATACAGGCCCCTGATGGTTGAGGAGTGAGTGGCCGCCAGCTTGTTGGCGCTGATGTAATTTCCCAGAGTCAGAGACCACAAACCTCCATCCTCCAAAGACCTGTGGCGCAGCAGCAACAACGACAACAACAACAACAACAAGCTTTTCATCCAGCGGTTACAATTATCATCGACTGGGTAATAAGTCGGTAATTGTGGGCTAACTGGTTGTTGGTGAATGTAGAGCGAGTGTAATGAATCAGCCACCCTGACGTCTTCAGAAGACGCTGGAGGCGCTCGGGCCAGCGCTGGTGTGAACAGACTGACCTGGTGTAAAGCGTCTCCAGCAGGTCTCGCAGTGGAACGAGGCTGTGGAGTCCATCTGACAAGCCCCAGTCAGCCAGCAGGCTGTGAAAGGAGGCCACAGCGCTGGAGCTGTGCTCCACCTCCTCACACCACTGCAGTGCATACAGCAGCTCTGAAACTGCAGAGAAAAACAGTTCCATTCAAATCTGTTAATATGCACTGAAGCTTGATGTACACTAGCAGTCAACCGTTTGGACACCCTGTGAATTCGATGTCTTCTCTTTCATTCTCATGACTGTTGACACTGAAGGCATCAACACTACGTATGAACACACATGGAATTATGGAGGAAACGTAAGGAAAAAAGGAAAGGAAAAAAAAGTGTCAAATAACTCAAACACTTTTTATATTGAAATTCTTCAAAATAGCCACCTTTCATAAAAAGCACATTTAGAGTTACTGAACGTGTTTTTCTTTGCTGCATTATTACATATATCTTGCCTAGCTCATATATTCAATGTCTGCAGTGTCTATCTGCAGTGGAGAAAGTTGTAAAAAAAAATTGCATGAGCAGGTGTCCAAACCTTTGACTGCTCGTGTGGATACAAGAAAATGAAATGACAGCTATAGACGTGTGTACAGATGTGCAACATTTGAACCTGTCGTCTCGAGGATCTGCAGGTGTGGAATGTTTTCCGCCGTCTTTTGCTCACAAGGCCTGAAGGCAGCAAGCCGGGCGACCTTCCCCAACAGGGCGCAGGCACAGAGGTGAGCAGGCAGCCTGGCCGACGCCTGAGACTTCCACACATCCACCGAGGACTGCTCACAAAGTCCTCGATAGCAGCTGGAGAGCAGCGGCATTTTGACCCACTGTGGACACGACAGGAAACAATCCACCCTGAAACTATCTTTTACATTTACTTTGTAATAATCTGTGCAAGAAAGAGGGGAACGGTCTGCTTACCTGGGGGGGTAGGGCTTGCCTTATTCTCGTCCACTCTGCCTGCCTCGGAGTCAAGTGTGTGAAGAAGCTGACGAGGAGCGGAGACTCTTCATCGCTCACGGAGACGATGGTCTTGACGATGGTCTGCACGGCTTGAGTCAGCACCTGCAAGCTAAAACATCAGGTGCAGAGTCGTCAAGCAGACAGCCGGCAGGCCTTCGACGTGCGGTGAAGACGTGTGTGCCGCCCAGCAGGAACAAACGCCAGGCTTTCCTTTCACCTTTTAATGTCCAGAGGGAGTGTGAGGACTTGGTTCTTCACCCACGTGGCAGATTTGTGCAGGAAGCCGCCTTCCTTGATTTGGTGGTCAGAGTGTCGGACCAACGACTGGACCCCGGCAACGCACACCCTCCTCAGCTTAGCCAGCAGCGAGTCTGTCAAAGCCACAGCAGCTCCAGTAGTTATTGAGCTCACAGCAAGGGGAAGGGCGGGGCATGGATGTATTATAAGAACTGGATACCGCACTGGAGATTTTTTTCCCCCAGTGGCCACTCAAGGTACTGCAGCAAAAAATCCCATTAGCCCAAAATAGCCCGCAATACAAGAATAAAGGCCTTTAAACAGCTGACAGGACGACTGTGACCTAAAACGCGATTCAAAGCAAATCTT
The DNA here is from genome assembly GCF_046127955.1 of Nelusetta ayraudi. NCBI lineage: Eukaryota > Metazoa > Chordata > Actinopteri > Tetraodontiformes > Monacanthidae > Nelusetta > Nelusetta ayraudi. The sequence goes on from NW_027466083.1 coordinate 704,682, forward strand.
TCTATTGTAGATTTTTGCCTACCGGACAGCCGACTGTGCGTCTGAGTGACGGCGGTGAGCTGGAAGACGGTGAGCAGGAGCTCCTCGGCCGACAGCAGCAGCAGGCAGTCCTGCACGGAGGAGAAGAACGTGGAGGCCACGTCGCAGATGAAGGAGATGAGCGGCTCCAGGTTGCCTGCGTCTGACAGACTCTTGGTCTCGGACAGCGTTGTGTGAAGCTTCTCGATGATCTTCTCCAAGTACACCTCGCCGATCAGCGCCTCTGGAGCAAAAAGAGTTCGGAGAAAAGGACACAAAGTTTGGGGAGTGATGACAAACAGATGGCGAGGAGGCGGAGTCGGGCTTCGAGCTGCTTCTACTTGGCTCACCGCCATTGTGGTGTTGGGACAGAACCAGGCTGATGAGTGCCCAACTGTGCTGGCATTTCGAAGAGGCCGGCGTGGGAGTGCTGCCTTCCACCCTGCACAGCTCCTCCGTCAGGCCCAGGAGCCGTTGGCCCAGAATGGAACCTCTCAGCCATTCACCGCAGCTTTTCAGCGCCTCCGGATCGGCGCACGCCTGCAGAGACGCACGGCAGAACTTTGGTATCAGTCCGAGTGCGACACTTGAGGTTGATGACGCTCTTTGATGCAAGCCTGCACGATGACACATACCCTTTTGATAATTTGCAAGATGATTCTCCAGTGGAACTCCATCTGAAAGGAAAGTGTAGACGTCAGTGAAGACGCTCTGCGAGTTCTGGTGCCGCTGCTCCAGCTCCGTCTCAGTACCGTGGTCACATGGTTGAGGATGCGGGTGGTCTCCTGGCTGCTGCAGCAGCACAGTGAGCTGAAGAGCATCTCCACGAGGTGCTCGGTGTCTTCGCGGCCCTGTTCAGACAGCCACACCACCACCTGCTCCAGCAGGAACTGCATTGCCGGATTCTTCTTATTCATCTCGGCCTGCTGCTCGTCTTTTGCCTTTTCACCGTCCACTTCCACCAATGACTGAGATGGGCACATAGAGAGGAAAACGTGGTGTGACATGGATCAACGAGCACGCCAGCCGGCGCAATGTTTCGTTTTTGTCAGTTTATACATTCGTATAAACTGAAAAGTTTATCCGAAGAGTGGGAGATGAAAATAGAGTTTTTTTGAAGAAATAAATCAATGCAACTTACACTGAAGACTCTGGGTGTGTGGAAAGAGCGCAGGAGGAGTGAAAGGAAAACAAGATGTCTCTCAGACTTTCCCTCATTTACATGCACCAGGCACAGTTGGGCCAGCTGGCACACGACGTCTTCGAAATGGTGCGTCTTCGGGGACCCAAACGCCGCCTTGCTGGCGAGCGTCGCCTCCGTCTGTGCAGCTTTTTTGACAACGTTCCCCTCGGCTGCACTTCCCTCGCTACTTTCTTGCTTGGGCAAAGTGATCCTGACAGATCTCTTCTTCTGGATTTGATTTGTTTTCACTTTGTCTGGGTGACGCATTACCTGTGGACAAAACAAAAGCAGGTGAGGATGGATTTGTTTAGTTTAGTCAGTGGTTATTCCTTTTCTGATAGAAGTTAGAATAGAATAGTTTCATCGTCATTATGTCAGGTAAACACAACACAATTTGTGAGGCTTATCCGTGTATCACAAATACATAAAAAAAAAAACTTAAGTAATCAATAAAATAAAAACAAGCTAAGAACAACAATCAGCACTCAGCACTACACCAAACAATAAATTCACAGAATCAGTAATTGTAGTGAGATTGTCCGTGAGGTAGTTGTGTGTATTTAGGCAAGACATTACAAACATTGGCAGCAATATGTTTTTAATGTGCACACAGATTAGACTAAACAACAGTGTACAATAGAAATGACAAAGAAAAACAAAAGTATACCTGAAGCATGGTGGCAACCCCTTCCAGAACTTTTGGATCTGCATCCTTGTCGTCTCCATGGCTCACAAACAAGAGGCCGAGTCCCTCCCAGAAGTCTGACAGAAGCTCCTTAAAGACAGCGTTGTCTTTCGCTCCTTCACCGCCGTCGAGTCCTGCCTTGTTCTCCCAGGAAACAAGCATCTCAGTGACGAGGAAGAAAAGTGGGCCGTTCTGGAGAGATGAACTTCCCAGAGCTTTCTCCAGCAGAGGGAGGAGCTACAAAAAGCAAACAAGGCAAACAACAAATTTAAATAAATAACAGTTTGTTTTTCTTCAGATTAGACATTCAAACATGTCAGTGCATCTCCATCATCTCACCTGCTGTGTTATGAGCATTGTTCGGATTTTCCTCTGACCTTCCTCCTCCTCTATGTGATGCGCGATGCAGTACCTGAAGCACTCAACGATGGAGGTCACGATTACTGCACTTTCTGACGGGCTTGTCGACGCCCTCTCACTAGAAAGACTGAGACCAAAAAAAAAAAAATTACAATACAGTTAAATTAAAGGGAAGTAAAATAAATGACGTGATCATCCACTGCATGCGGGGGGGGGGGGGGATCACCCTTGTATGAGAGATGTGAAGAAGGTGGTGTTGAAGTCCAAGGGAGGATCGGTGACCTCTTGTGGAAGCTTGCTGAGGAGTGGCATTAAATTAGGGTGCAGGGCTCTAGCCATGCCTGCACCACCTTCGTTCAGAAGAGCCCAAAGTTTGGGCAGGAAGCCTTTCTTGGCATTCACATGGGTCCAGCAATCCTGATAGAGGCACAAAAAAATGTAGGATGAGACACACGCATCTGACGTTTCACCTCCGTGAACGTGTCCAGGGTGACAACGCAGGCGGAAGGTGGAAAATATTACTGATCATCTGCCGATGTAATGACATTATTTTCACTGTAGAGTCATCGGTTTAAAGAAAAAAAGGGAGGCTTACAGGGATTGTAGACACAACACGAAGCACAGCCTCCCACACTGGCGGCAGCACTGCAGGATCCGTGTCGTCGATGCTGAGCAGAACAGCCGGGCAGAGTCGAGCCGCCTCGGCCTGGACCAGGTCTGGCGTGAACTCGCACAGAGCGCACACCATGGTGAAGAATGCACCACGTACCTGCGGAGGAGCTCGCATTAGTGAGACACCGTTGTTGTAGTGCACACACTCAACAGAACAGACAACAGGAAAAGTCCATTAAATACTGAAAAAGGGTTTGTGACCATTAGAGGGTGAATTTAATTCCCAATAATCCTGCACAAGTAAATCAAACTGCAGCAGTAAAAGCAAAGTTTGCTGATGATGAGGATCATTGTAACCTTGCTTACTGTAAGTGTTATATGACCTGACAATTGTTTAAGATTAAACAAGATAAGATCGGATATTCCTTTATTAGTTCCACATTGGGGAAATTTCAGTAAAAACAGACAATAAATAGCAAACAAGCAATACAGACAAACATGAAAAAAAATTGGAACACACGGTATGAGTGAACACTGCTGAAATGCATTATAGTGCAGTTTGTGCAGTCTACTAGGAGCACTGCTGGTCGCTGGTTATGTGCTTTACTAGCAAAGTAGTGCATTGTGGCGGCAGTACCTGCGGTGTCTTGTGTTTGCTGTATTTCCAAAACCTCCCAGAGCTGAGGAGATGTGCCAGTCTCTGCTCCAGAGCCGTCCTGTCACTCTGCTGCAGCAAGGACAGCAGCCTCTTCACGCCCAACAGAGAGCTGGTTAGCATGCGTAAATACTTTGCCTCTCTCTCCTCCTTGGTCACACTTCTGAATAATTGGTGGAAGCAAAGAAAGTTCGTTCATCACGTCAAGCCGATGATAGAAGTACAGAGAAACGGCATCGCGATCTTTGTCTTACTGTGAATCGCTCAGCGTGTCCGCCGTCTCCTTTAGCAAAATGTCTTGCAGTACCTGAAACGGAAGCGTTCCAATAAGACGTGAGCTCATCTCGACTGTGCTGCAAAGGCGAGCTGCTAAAAACCCTCAGCACCGCGACTCACAGTGAGGATCTCATCCCTGCAGAAGCTGAGAGCCTCAGGCTGTTTGGTGGGCGAGAACGCAGCCTGGAAGGCCTGGCACGCAGCTGAGGCGGCGGGTGTATAAGTATCACACTGAGACAGGATCCAGTGGCCCATCAGGCTCTTCAGAAAAGGGGCCAAGTTGCGACGCACTTTCAGCACCAGCTGCTCAAAGGCCTGTTGTGTTGCCTCCCTGATCCTGCGATCATGGTCCTGGAAGCAATAAATAGGCATGAAGAGCCACACACACAGTTATATATTGTGGCCATGCAATCAACCACATGAGTACATCAGCAGTAACAGCGCATGTTAGATGTTTGGGATGGTTTGAACATGTACAGAAGGACAGTGAATGTATCAGGAGGAGGATGCTGGTGTTGGAAGTGGCAGGCAGGAGGCCTGGAGGAAGAGCAGTGAGGAGAATCATGATGGATGTAGTGAAAGTGGGCTTGAAGTCTGGTAGTGTGAGCGTAGAAGGACGCAGAGGGTAAGAGGGTGAGACGGAGGCGCGTGATTGGCTGTGGCATACCTTGAAGTGAACAGCCGTAAGGAAAAGAAGATCATAGACAAGACACTCACAATAAAGGCTACCGTCGTGTAAATATGAAGGGCTCGGGTGTCGGCTCACCACTGATATCTTGCAGTAAATTCTTGGCCAGTATGGCAGCACCCCCTTCACCTCTTCAGCATCCCGCTCCTGGCACATGGACGCAAAGTCCTGCACCGCCTGAAGAGAGGACGCAACTTTAAATACACATCATTCCCATCAGACATCCGTGACATAGACGCTTTAAATGATGCTACTTCACCTAACTGTGTTGGTTCAATTTACTTTAGCTTTTATTTGTATTTATTACTTACTATTCTGTGTGTAGCTTTTAACTGTTGCCTTATTGCACTGTGTTTCCTGTAAAGTGTCCTTGGTTGCGCAGAAAGGCGCTAACAAATAAAATGTATTATTATTATTATTATTATTATTATTATTATTATTATTATTGTTATTATTAGAGTGTGTGTGTGTGTGTGTGTGTGTGTGTGTGTGTGTGTGTGTGTGTGTGTGTGTGTTACGTTACTCGTAATAGTGTCCACGCTCAGACTGACTTACTTTCAGTCTGGTGACAACATCCCGCTTTGAGAGTTTCCTGAGCACCAAGCGGAAGTCGGCGTCGACCAGGTTGTCGATCTCCTCCGCGCCGTGGACAGCAGGGACGTAACTCAGCTCCGAATTGGCCGTTGTGTCGAAGCCGACGAACCCGGGGATGACGCCACCCTCCCGGGCCAGCACCTCCGCTGCTCGGCCGCTGCTGGACGGCTAGGAGGAGCGGCAAAGTGCGGGCAAGAGGACGTTAGACAGATTCTATCATATTATCTGTGACACTGATAATATGAGTATGTATATAATGGAAGGCAAGTCAAAGTTGAATCGTATTGCCGTAGCGTGTCAATAAAGTTCCCTCGCCTTGCGAAACAGTTGGGACAATCGTCCTGCGAATGTTAGCAAACATTGAGGTGATTCTGGCTTCTTATTCTCTGAAAACGTCACGCTAGGGAGGAAACGCGCTCTTACCCGAACATTTCCTTTAGTCCGCTGCTTATTCTTGCCCCCCATGGATACACATTAATCTTCAAAGTACAAGTTCTTTCTGGGCAAACCGCAGTGTTTGGTGTGCGTGGACACAAGACAGCGCTGACCGAGCGACTGTCGCGGATTGTGATGACGTCACGTTTGGAAGGATTTCCGTTTTGACACTTCCAAAATAAAAACGATCTATTTATTTTCATTCTGTTTATTGTTGCAGATCGTAAACAGGCCAGTATAAAAATTGACGTTCGCATAAGACGACTTGTTTCTTCTTTTTGTAAATACTTATATCGTTGAATTGAAAATACAAATCTATTTTTTGTAACAAAACCATTGTTTTAACCGTTTAGAAGTATAAAATCCTTACTGAATAAAAATCTTTATCCTCTCAGTTTGAGGTCATTCTTGAAAAACAAAAACGAAAAAGAATTAATGTATGGCTTGATGCTTTTTTATTCACATACTTATGATTACAGACTTCTTGCTCTCTTTGAGCAAACGCCAAACAGCTTAGTAAACTGATTTCAAAGTCCTGTGGATTCAAACCCATTAGTCAGAGGGCAAACAAGGTGTAATTAGAACCACGTTAAATGAAAGAAAATGAATTAGGTGTATCATATATTAATATGAATCTAAGATATAGTCTAAATGTCTCAACAGAATGTCAAAGAAATCATGGACCTGGTTGCTGTTTCAGGTTTTTGATTTGAAGGGCATGAATCACACCTGAAGAAAGCTTTTCTCAGTGCATATACACGGTTTGGCATTGACATGCTTAACCAGAGGTAGAGCCAATAGACACTCCCATCTCCCAGCTAATCTCTTCAGAACACTTCAAATAAAACATGTTGTGGATTTATTTTAATCACACTTTAAATATGAAGTTAGATCCTTTCTGCAAAAATATACTGTATTATCGGAGCAATGTCATTAGTGAAAAACTATAGGTGTCAATTTCAAAGTGATAAAAGTTCTTTACATGAGGCACCGTTGCTTTTGACACTTCATGTCAAGAACTTGGTTTATTGTAAAAGTAAACAGCAATGTCAATGTTAACGAAGTAAACAATTGGATTCAATGTATATTTTCAGTTGAATAAATGGGTGTATTTTTGGGTTACTGAGCTACTGTATGTATGAAACACAATTCACTGCACGTTTTGAAACCCCCCCTTATTTTCATAAAAATCAATTGCAAGTCAGCTGATGAGGAATTGACTACTCATTTATGAGGCAAGCGATTCCTAATGACTTAGCTCAGTGACGAAGTAAAAAAAAAAAAAAAAAAAAAAAAGAGTTGATTTTATTTAAATAATTATGGTCCACTTAGAGTACAACTCATAAATACCGAACTGTTCTATGTTTTTGGTGAGACACGACCGCATGTTGTCCAAAGACTCTAAAACTCATGACCAAAAATACCTGTTCATGACCTATTGGAGTCAAAACGATGGCGGAGGCCAGAGTGTGAAACCTAAGGCTTTAAAAGGAGCCATGTACAAAAAAAAAAACTTTTCACTGCTATATGAGGCTATGCACTAGACGCACACCCAAACAAACCAGCTACCTGCAAGGTGTATCAACAACTGAACACACAATGACATAGCAGGACTATTGCCGATTTGCAAACAATGTCAAGTGATCAACAAGATGGAATTTTGTAAACAGCTCTTTAGAGCTGGCGAATGCTACGCTGACTTCTTGCATAAAGTCTAGGGTGTTTATTTTTGTATAAATGTACTATGCGTATCTGTGCACTGGAGGACAAATATTTTTTGGAGAAAAAAAAAACATATTTGTAAGTCAAATATGAGATATTAAAAAAAAAAATCAGCAGCGGTAACATGTTCAAGAGAGTAGCTCCATACTAAATTCTTCTTCCATCTAACACAAAATAAAATACTTGATGAGGCTTTTTAAAAATAGATCATCATTCATCAGCTGCATTAAGGAATAAATCACTTCAAAATGATCAGAAAGTGGAAGAAAAAAAAAATCACATTTAGTTAAAACTTACTCTAAAAGGATTAATTCCACCTCTCAATCAATGTTGTAAAAGCTGAGCGTTATCAGGCATCAGTACAACACACCTGCAAATTAAACACATCGCAAATCCAATAGTGACTGGAACGTTGTCACCTATGATGACCTATGATTTTTTTTTTCTGGTTTGCAGAGAACCAAATTTTTCAGGTTTCTTAAATTTTAGGAAATTACACAGCTTGTTTATTTTAACCCAATGATCACCACCTGTACAATCTCAGTCACTGAACACACACGTGCGGCACAGCATTGACTCTCCACACTGCTCCCCGGGGGCCCTCTGCAGGCTTCCGCCAAGAGGTCGCCTGGTCTGATGACGCGAACGCTTCTTACCACCTCTGGGATGTTCTTTAAAAAACATTGTTAAATAAATTACAGGAAATTAGAGAGTTGAGGTGCCACCCAAACCCTTCCACGTCAACCCAGCTGGATGTCGCCACCTGGTGGAAGCACGGTGGTGAATTTAGGGTCCAGTTTGAGCGCAAAGTCTTTGAAATTTCTGGAGGCCTGAGTGCCGAACACATCCAACACCTGTCTGTTCATCAGACCAAACCTAGAAGGACGGAGGGAAAAAACATCCAGAAGCAGATTATAGAAACTCCAAATGTGGACACTTTAAAAAGACACAATTTGGTTTTATTTTTTAATATCTCTATTATGTGATGTGTTGAGCACACAAACATACCTGCCCTTCGTCAAACGCAAGAGGAACTTCCAGTAAGCAGGTCTCAGGTTCTGGACTTCCATCACAGCCTGCAAAACATTTCCGTGGCCACGTTTCAATGTTGCTTTCTTCCGATTAAAAAACGGTTCAAGAAAACAATGACGCAATGTTTGCAATGGGGCAGATTTGAGGTAGTTTTATAGTGAACAAAACACTGGACTGACAGTTTAACCCTCATGTGACCTGAGGGCAACCCGTGTGTGAATGTGATACTTACAGCTTGGAAACAGATAGCGGTGGAAATGGCATACAGGTATGTGTCTGCGTGGGGAAAGTAGGGGAACCGTCCCGCCTCAATGCCTTTAAAGTACATAGTCTAAAAAAAACACAACAAGATCAATGAGAACACAGCGAAGAATGTGTTATTGCCGTAGTTTCAGTTTTCCTGTGATGAAATAGATTAAAATAAAAATTAAAAAGGTGTTTTACCTCCATCAGCTTGGTGAAGAGATACATGGATATTGTCGTGCTTCTGTAGAAGAACATAGAGGTCCCAGCCAGGAAGCCTGTGAAGGAAGGAAATCGAGTGAAACAGGGTAAAATCAGTCCGGAAGTGAAAGTAGAGAGAGTGGAGTTCCCTTACCAGCAATCAAGGCATGGAGTTCATCGTCAATGTTACGCAGCCAGCGCAGCAAGCAGCTCGTTCCCTGAGTGGAGCAGAACTTATCAGTGAACCTCGCAATTCTTACAGAACACACACAATGTAGAGAAAGAATAATATTATTCAATGACAAGTCGGAAAAAATCCAACGTGTCATTATGGAGACTAATGCATGACCGTCTTAAGCTTCATGGAAAGTAGGAAATGTACAATGACATTGAGAAAGGACAGCCAAAAACCAAAGCAGTCAATGTCAAATGTACCTTGTATATGCTCACAAAAGAGCCTAGAAATGCCCCCAGCTGGAAGTTCTCCTTGTTGTAGAACAGTGAGGGTATCCGTGACGGTTTGGAGAACATTTGCCTGAAAGCCGAAGGCACTTTGAGACAACACTGGATCAGGTAGCCGATGCTGAACATCCTGACGAAACCCTGGAGGGTGAAACACAAACATCGCACGCTGCATTATCGCTAAATCACAAGCAAATTCAATCAATCCGTCACCATGATGAACGTCATCTACCTTCATGCAGTAAGATATGCAGTTGTCCTGATAATGTTTGCAGCATCTGTGTCTTGGCCCCCTCCTGCATCTATGGAAAGTGTTTGAAAACGTATAAAGGGAATGCTTGGAATGCACACAGGCGACAATCCAGAGGAAAACTGTGTGTGCTCACAATGATTCTATCAGTTCTCTTGTGTACGCGAGCAGTGTTTTCTTCTTAGCTGCTAAGGCCTGTGGGCGCTCGGAGGCTGCAGACGCTCTCGTCTCAGGTGGTCTCGTGCTGGGGGTGTCTGCGCTGGCGTGGTGAGAGGGAATCTCTTCTTTCCCGATGATAAATCTGCAAACGGCAACAAGGGGACCGCGTTTCCAAGTCTGTCAAAACACTACCGAGACACAAGTGGGGCGACCAAGACGGCGACCAAAACTCACTTCAATGCAGAGAAGGAAAATCCTTTAAGGCCGTCTTTATTCCTGCAGCATCAAAAGACGGAAGTTAACTTCAAGATAAAACAAACTCCCAGTCGAAAAGCAATGTGAACAATCAACGGTGAAAATGATGCCCAGTGTGCAGCCCTGACCTGAAGAAGAACATGTAAAGCGAAGAAGTCACGCAGAACAGGAGAACCTAACAAGACAAGACGAGATGAGAAGGAGGCTTTTAGAAAATTGATGCTTTTTGTGGATTTAATTAAACCCTGCAGAGTTGTTTTTTTCAACCTCTTTACCACTTTGTCAACTCACCTCGCCGTGTTTGACCGGTCTGACGAGGCCTCGCGTCACCGCCATGCGAAACAAAGTCTCAGTGGCCTAAAACACCAACATAGTGTCCAACACTCAACATGTTGCAAAAGCAGGAGGTGTAACAAAATCAAACCAAAATAAATAAAATAAGTCTTACCAGATTCGCCATGTATATTGTCAGCAGGCCTCTCCTGTTTATTGAGTGTGTGTGTGTGTGTGTGTGTGTGGGGGGGGGGGGGGGGGGTCGGAAGATAAGCAAAAATTATAATTAGACTGTCTGGAGTTCAACATCCAAATGACAAATCAAACGCAAAAACAGAAACCAGATCCAACCTGCTTTTACGCTCGAGCAGGATGGCTAAGTAGGAAGCAGGCAGTGCAGAGCCGAAACCAGCCGACCAGGAGTAGAATCCTCCCAACAGCCTCCTGGAGTCGGAAAATGTTGTTACAACAATGTTATATCACCTGTCTGACTGTGCTACAAAGGACGTGACTTTGGAACAATTGTGAAATCAGGTCATTGTGATGTCGCAAACAGCGCTGATATCTCTTGCCCATTCGTGGCCGTGCATCAACCAAGTGATTGTTTATCTCTCTGGGATCGCCTCGCAACTCCACCGTCTCTGTGCACTTCCAAATACGAGGAGCATCCAACAAAAGTATGACTTTTGGCAGGAAGTTAGAGCATTTCAGGGGTGGGTGGGTGGGGGCTCTAAACAGAGGGCTAATATACTGTCCTGTGAAAAGTTTTATTGATTGTTAATGTGAGGCTGCACCGCTGGAGTCCAAGAGGAAAAAATAAAGGCCCGACCAAGGCCATGACACAGGGCGTGTGAAAACATAAGGAACGTTCAAGAGCTATCCGGGCTTTAATAATACAATAAACTGCTTTCCAAACTGGAACTCGTGCGTCACCTGCAAGGAAATGTGCATTACTGTGAAAAGTGCAGGACGAAAGTACCTGAGGATGCAGAAAAAAGCAATGTAGAGACCTCCATTGGCAGTGAGGAAGGAACAGGACCAGAAGATCTCAGGCAGGAGCCTTTTTAGGTAGTAATCCTTCTTCCTCCTCCTGAGAACGGCTGCGATCTGCAACACAACAGGAGAGACTACAGCTGCTGAAACACATTTTATTTCCCTTGCAATTCTATTTAGTGCCGATTTGAATATCACTGGGGGGGGGAGGAAGGAGCCAGGGCGTTCATGCATCCCCAAAGGAATCATGAATAACTGGCCCGACGAGTGAGCGCTCGCAGATTTGCATTGCAAACAACGACAACAAATAGCAGGTTGACTGCGAATTAGCGGGGAGCCTGCTTTTGTGTGTGTGTGTGTGTGTGTGTGTGTGTGTGTGTGTGTGTGTGTGTGTGTGTGTGTGTGTGTGTGTGTGTGTGTGTGTGTATGCGTGTGTCGTGCTGTGACCAACGTCACATATGTGATGTTTGGCCTCTGCCCACGGGGTTCATGAACTTGAACTTCAGCCCTGCGACGGTGTGACGGCTATAGCAGCAGCAAGCCAGCTAATGTTTACGCCGTTTGCTATCCCCAAGTACTCGGGCTAACTTGGCTAACTTTAGCTCGAGAGTGCGCCAGTCGGAACCCCAGAGGGGAATAAAAGGCAGCAACCTACCACATAAAGAGGCGCGTATATCTTGAAGGAGACCTCCAGTGCACTGCGCGTGACAGCCAACGCGGCCAGCACGCACGACGGGTCCCAAGTGTGGCCAATCTCGTAGCAATTGTGCGGGAGCTTGCTGAGCGCAGCCATGATGCCTGACAACCAGGGAAGGCGGCGGCGCGCATGCGGGCGCGGCCACGTAAAAGACGGGGGGGGGACTAACAAAAAAATACACCGTGTCGTCGCGCACGTTCCCTGGAAGAGCAAAGTAGTAGTGTGAGTGTGTCTGTAGTTCAGTGAACTCTTACTGCTATGTACACTAGCAGTCAAACGTTTGGACACCCTGTGAATTGAATGTATATTCTTTCATTCTCATGACTATTGACATTGCGCTATCTCACTGAAGGCATCAACACATCTTATGAACACATATGGAATCATGTAGGAAACAAAGTGTCAAATAACTCAAACACGTTTTATATTTAAATTTTTCAAAATAGCCACTTTAAGTTACAGGTTGCCAGTCAATGCTTGCCCATTTTTTTATTTTATTTTTTTCAGTTTGAGAATACAAAAACACAACAGTGGTTCTAGTCACTCTTGCATATTCAACTGGAGTGTAGAAGCAGTGCGATCACTTACCAGAATCCACCTGCTGTGACAATAAGAGTCCTAGTGAGCAAGAAACTCTCTGATGTGATAACAACCTTTTTATGAGCACAAGCAGAACCCTCTACACTTGGACCCTGTAACATTTCCACAATAAAAGCACAGTGTATATCGTTAAAATGTAACCTAACAGAATATTACAAAAAATAGCATGCACTCACTCACTCACTCACTCACAGAGAGAGAGAGAGAGAGAGAGAGAGAGAGAGAGAGAGAGAGAGAGAAAATGAATGTCTTCATTTTCACAAAATAATAATCAATTCAGTATATTTGTAAGAAGGCCACCAAAGACCACCACAGCATATCTACACAATAGCCCTGTATCCATTGTAATGGAAAATAAGTATTCTTGGCATCCCGTGTAATCTGTTATGTCTCACTGTATAACCGTCTCAAGACATTCTCCTCGTCGCCCGCCAGGGTGATGTATTCGTTGTTTTGTCTCCTCTCATCCTCCCCTCCTCTTTCCTTATCTTATCCTCTCCCGGTCCACTGTATAAGAGACCTTCTTCCTCCTTTCCTCTTTGCACTTGCACTTGCATTCATTCGAGCTGTTGCACTTGTTGCATCTGTTCTGTTGGTTGTACTGTGTTTGTGCCTCGGAGCTCCGATCTTTAATTTTCTGTTCATTAAATTACTTATTCACTCAGCATTTCTGCCTCAGTAGCTTTGCTCTTTTCCACAACAATTTCCACAACACCATACATACAGTATATGTGCAATAATAATGTGGACCTGCCCTACTTTGGCTCATTATATATACTTAAAGATATGGAGTCAAGTGCGACGTCAGCAAGTAGGGTTTTATCATCGTTTGCGATGTGCTTTTTGAATACTAAAAGCTCCAAAAATCTCATCCCACTGGGGCCTTCACCTCGTTTTACCTCCATAGCAATAATGCATATAGTAGTCAGCAGGTGTCAGCATTTTCCCTTTGTGGAGACTATAAAACACCGTGGAGGGGTGAAGGCCAATCTGCCAACATGTTGACTGGCTGGATTACTAAACATTTACGCAAAGTTCCATTCAGTTATGTATTCAGTTGTGGCGTTACATCGTACGAAAATAAGTGTACGAAAAGAAGGCTAGATAGACATCACTATCTAGCCACACCGTGTCTATCTGTCTTATTTCTTCTTTCCCTTTTGAAGATGGCCATAAAAAAAACAGTTAAAGTGTTTTGTTTTGTTTTTGTTTCCTTGTTTGTATGAAAAACTCAATAACATATGTTATAAAAGAAACCAGTTAAAGGGCGAGGTGATTAGGACAGGGGTAGGACTGGATAAGTCAAGTACTTCTTCCTACTCCTTTCGAGCATATTTAAGTTGTGGACATTGATTATCGTTGTTGTTGTTGTTGTTGTTGTTTCCTTGAGGAATAGACTTACATATTCTTATTACTGAATCCTTTTATTTATTTTCCTTCTTTTTAATGCTGGAGTAAAGAAGTGCAGCTAGTGGTGCCTATCTCGATCGGAAACTAGGAGTGCCTTTTAATTTGGAACTACATCAGGGAGATGTAAAGGGACCCAACTCTCAAAGTGAACAGCTGACAAAAACAGGCTTGTTGACCAACTCTGGTCCATTGACAGCCACTTCTCCACACACACACACACACACACACACACACACACACACACACACACACACACACACACACACACACCCGGGGCGCATGAGTTTGCATTTTTACCTTAAGTGGATCAATTACTCTAATTTCCCTGCGGGCACTGTCGATAACGGTCCAGGCAAATTGACGCAAAAGTGTAGCTGCAAGCGGGCGGTACAGCAGCAGCAGCAGCAGCAGGAGCGTCAGTACGACGCAGTGTAGGAAGTGAAAGGAAGGCGTGTCACTTCTTTCCACTGCTGCTGCCCTGAATGAGCGACTGTTCGGCAGCGGCGCTTGCACGCAACTCCCCTTAAACCGCTGCCACCCGACTCGCAAGCCGCAACGTCCCGCGTCCGAGCGATGGATCACCTGAGCGCGCCGACCACTCTGGGACTGTTGTTGCTGTCGGGCTGTTTGACGCTCGCGCTTTCCGCAGCGGACGGGAGGCGCGGCAGCAGGGAGAGGGTCTACTACGTGGGGATCATCGAGGACACTTGGGACTACGCACCCAGCGGAAAGAACCTGGTGAACGGACAGAACATCGTGGATGATGAGTACGTTGGAGCAAGCACGGGAACACAAATGCCAGAAGTGTGTGTGTGTGTGTGTGTGTGTGTGTGTGTGTGTGTGTGTGTGTGTGTGTGTGTGTGTGGTGTCTTTGATGTATGCCGCTGTTTCATGAAGTCGTTACAATCCTAAACATTTAACAGGTTTAACGTGTTTGTTCACAGCGCAATGTGTTTCCGCCGATCAATACCGTGTGTTCCGGTGTTCCGTTATTCTACCAAAGAGTTCTTATCATTTGGCGGTGTTGGGTGAGAAGTAGTCCGCCCGTGTTATATCCCATTCCGTCATCCAACTTTCTCCACCAATGAGCTGCCACGACTGTGACAACTGCACCTTGGACTCAGTCAACCGACACATTTTTCCCCACCCCACCCCTTAGTTTGACATGTTAAATCATGCGGAACTAAAAAAAAAAAAAAACAACGGATTTTTAGTTTCACTTTCGGGACACAGACAACACCCCCTTTATAAGGTATCAGTTTATTGGAGAGGCACCCAAGTGTTGGTTTATTGTGGGAAAACACCAACAGACGGATGCGCTTGAATGCCACGCGTGCCAACGGCACATCCAGGTACTACCCAGAAAATGAGAACATCCTGAAAAGGTTGTTGTATTTCTGCAATTCAACTTAAAAGGTGAATTTGACATATTATATAAACACATAATATGCAACTCAATATATTTCAAGTTCTTATTTCTGTGGATTTTGCTGATCAGGCCTTGCAGCTTAAAAAAAAAAACTCAAATTATGTCAGAATTTTCTGAGTTTGTGGTTTTAATAAGCTGAAAATCTTAATCAGCAAAGTTACAACAAGGAACTGCTTGAGATGTCAATTTGCGCGGAATGGCTCAATAAAATGTGTTGGTTTCATCTTTTATGTTAAATTGCCAAAATAAAACAACTTTTACTGGATATTCTCATTTTTCGGGTAGTACCTGTGCAACGTGTAAATACAAAGTGAATCTCACTTCCCCTTGATTGTCTTCCAGCGTCTCAGGTACAAGCCCGAGAGGGGAACTGTTCCTCTTCACTTTTTGAACTGCCCTTATGTTGAAATGAATTCAGAAATTCAGGGCTGTGTTTCAGGTTGTCATCCCACTGAAACGTCCAATTGTAATAATACATCATGGCAGGTCTGATAAGAGAGCAGCAGCCAGGTGCATGTTGTTACTCATCTTGTATATACGTATACTCACGTAACGGCGGCGTTGAATGATTGGATTAGTAGAAGCTCCTTGTCTTGTTTTTAAATCATTCCAATAACATTTAGAGGTTTTGTGGAGATTAATTGCGTAGTTACATTTTCGTCAAAACAGTTTGTGTCTTGACAATCGTTACGTCATCGTCCTGTTGTCATGGTGATGTCATAGAGTGGAGGCTGTGTTTGTGCCTCCTGTTTTTCAAAAGCTCTCAAGCATCTCTCGTTATGTCTGTGTATTTGTTCTGTTTTGCAATTTTTGGGGTGGTGGAGGAGGGGGGGGGGGGGGGGGTAACGCAGGTTCATCATGCACACTTTAACCAATTTTGTGTACTTACTCTTGGTTTGCATAGTTGAGTTGACCTGGATAATAAAAATGATCTTAAAGGTTATCACACTCTTGAAAACAATAGGCGGAATTTAACGAATGTGTTTTTCGTGTAAATACTGCAGCCTCACACCATTTTGTGTGACCACAACTGTGTTTTCTCTTGCTCTCCTCCCTTTTCCCCCTCCTGTCTCAGTCACGCTTCGGAATTCCTGTTGAAAGGACCGGAGCGCATTGGCAGCGTTTACAAGAAAGCCATGTTCCGGCAGTTCACAGACGCCTCGTACAGCCGACTGTCCCCCCGACCTGCGTGGCTGGGCTTTCTCGGGCCGATCGTACGAGCGGAGGTCGACGAAGTCATTGTGGTTCACTTGAAGAACTTTGCGTCCAGGAGCTACTCCATGCATCCCCACGGAGTCTTCTACGAGAAGAATACAGAGGGTACGATATCACACATTGCATCCAGTTTGCAGTGTAAACACTACGGCATGCCAAAGTGATGTTATTTCTCCTCTTGCCTGGAAACTGTGGATCCTGGTGGACCAGGAATTTCAACATGTCACTGTTTCAGACCTGATTGGGAAAGTCTGGAAAGTTTTTGATCAACACAGTGCTGTGGGATTGTAGGGGAGGAAATATCTAGACACAAATAGTAATATCTCCCCAATACGTATTCCGTCGTTCCGGTGTCAAGGTGAGGATTTCAAAGTAAAATACATAATAATTAATTTAATCTGACTCCATTTGATAATAATAACTTTACTTTTATACATTGATTGAGAGAAAGACTTGATTAACAATTAAGAATATAGACTCAATAATAATAAACTTCTCGTGATCTGACATTAGTCTTCAGTTCAGGGATGGCTTCTATAAATTAACAAAACTATTCAGTTTGTTCATTAAACATGGAAGAATAGCCTGATGTCTGGGTTGGAGTATTCAGAGGTTATTGAACATGATACCCAATCTTATCTGACCAACTCAGAGGTTAAGGGTTTGAATAATGTCCAGTGAAACTTACCATATAACTAAGGTCTTTGGGATTCTGATTAATCCCTATCTTAGTTCAGTGATGGCAGATATAGACAAAGCACTCAGTGACCTTCTTAACATAGAAGAACAGCCCAGACATCTAGGTTGAGATGTTCAGAGGTTTATATCTTCCAACTCAATAGTTAGAAAAACATGACACTCAATCTTTTCTATTCAACTCAGAGGTAAAGAGTACAAGCATTACTCAAATGAATTTACCATATAACTGAAGACTAAATCAATATCTGATGTCAGATTGCTCTCCACATAGAAACAAAAGTCTCAACAAGTTAATATTGAAGGGGAATGGATAACATACCAGTTTATTGCGATGTCCAGAGTAAACATGCAGCAAAAATGTAACAGACCGGTTGTGTAAAAATGATGGTAGAAAAAATCAAGAAGTCAAAGAAAAAGAAGAAGAAGAGAGAGAGAGAGAGAGAGAGAGAGAGAGAGAGAGAGAGAGAGAGAGTGAAAAAGAGAGAGAGAGAGAGAGAGAGGGTCCCAGAAAAGGAGAGAGAAGAAAAGAAGCCTTCAGATTCTTGTTCCTTCCCTTAAATATCCTCCCAGAACAGAGACACTGCTAAAATGCATATTTAAAAGATTCAGATCAGATCAACTCTTCCTACTCGGGAACCTTTTGGTCATCAGGGGTAATTTTCCACAGCAACAATAGATCACCAAGACCTTCATACCTCTCGCACTGACACTCACAACATTTCAAAGGAAAGTTCTAAACAAAAGGCCGAGACAGTTCCTGTATGCAAATCCAACAAACCCAAGGAGATACCTTTTGGCCCTCGGGGGTTCCTTTCCCGCGACATGTAAATCATATCAGCGGATTACAATAGGTGAGATACACACAGTTGGAACCCCTGTCTTTGAAGAACTTCCATTGTTAGAGAAAACACTTCAGGATGTGGATTTGACTGTCTTACAGGATTGCTGGACTACATTTGTTTTGACTGTGTGTTGTTGCACATTCCTATCTGGCGAGAGCATCATCTTGTAACAGTTCCTAACCTCAGGGCTGAGCCAAAACTGCGGCCTGCACGCTGGGCACATATGTAACTATCGTGTCTTTGTTGTCGCCAGAGTTGCTGGCAACAGTTTCAGTTCCTGACTTCACATGACTCAGTTTCACAGCTACTTTTTGTAGGGCAACACGCACCGCCTTCCCCACATCCTTCAGAATTTCCAGGAACAGACAATTTCCCATAAATGGCATTAGCGGGTCGAGCTGACAAGGACACGTGCTGCAAGGTCACCACAACTGTTGACCTTCAGTGGGACAGTTGCCCACCGTAGTTGTGCCTATTCTTCCTATTTTCACATCTTTCTTTCTAATTCCACTGGATCTCAGGGAAACAGCATATTTAGCCCTGCGGCCCGACACTGCAGGTCCAGTGTCAGACTTTATGCCCTCCCAGCCACCTTACAAGCTGGCTGACAGACAAATCGGTACCTGGTAGCCTGGTTCTTTACATTGCAGTACAGGCCGTAGTGTGTGCCGATGTACTGAACCCAGTTGTGGAACAATGGGGTCAGTGAGTTGTTGCGTAATATGAGGTATTATAAGCATTACACGCACACTCATGTGCACAGACTCACACACAAAGTTGCCACTGCTGGACTTTGTAAAAATACGGATTGGATGGGAACAGAAAGTGTGCAAGGAAGAGGAATTGAAATTACAGTGTCATGATTCTTGCTGTGTTAAACCAAGTCAAAGAGTGCAGGCCACATGGGTCCAGAGTACAAACAATATCTGACTGCCACTAACAGATCAACAAGATCATAACTGTGCTGCCTGTGTCTAAACATTTAGAGGTCAAAATCTTTGCACTGATAAGGCGCCAAAGAGAAAATGGCTTTGACCTCGATTCAACAAAGTAAACGAGACTATAAATTGATAGATCACCAAAAATTGAGCTTTTGAGAAGGAGAATTTTCAGGGATACTCTGCTTATTGCAAACTAAAGTTCCATGTCTTGTCTCTTATGCTCCCCACCGCCCCCCCCTGTGCTCAGATAAAGTTACATTACCTTTTGTGCACTTGGTATTCTAGTACATTACTCAGAAGGTGACTCACCTTCATTGTTCACACAAATGACTCTCCCTTCTGTGTCGGTTTGGCAGCTTGATATGTGGTTACGCGTCCTCAAGATTGATATTTATAAAAAATCATGAGTGAAAAGTTACCAACATAGACATAGACAATGCCTTAGTAAGAGCTAGCAAGAAATAAAAACCATGTGCGTAAACTTTTCTTTTTTGTTGCCCACCAGGGGCGCTATATCCAGATGGCACGTCAAACTTGCAGAAGATGGACGATGCGGTTCCCCCAGGAGGCAGCTACACCTACCGCTGGGAGGTCAGACCAGAGTTTGCCCCCACGGACGATGATGCCAACTGTCTGACCTGGGTCTACCACTCTCACCTGGACGCACCCAAGGACATCACCGCAGGGCTGATTGGGCCACTGCTCACATGCAAGAAAGGCAGGAGGATTTTGTTTTGTTTTTGCCATTTTCACAGTAAATATTCATTTTCATGTCGCTTGGTAGGTCAGCAGGCACGTTTACTGAAACTCCACAAACTTCCCGCACAAAGAGATCTTGTTGAGCAGCATCCCGACTTCACAGTTTCCACCATATCTCCAGAAATAAAACGTCTGGAAAATGTACATACAGTGCAAGTCTGCTAAGAAAGAAAACAAATGTACACATTGGACTCAGCTGCCACTCGCAGCATTTCTTAGCTTGTCTGCAGCATCATTCAACCAGGGGGAAAAAAAATCAGATAATCTAAATGACTTTGTTCAATGTAAATATTCAGGGTTATTAACAGGCCTTTAAAGAAAGAAAGTCTAATCTCAAGAGAATTTTGGCCTGGTGGTTGTAATCCATCTTCCAACACGGAGAGAGCAGGATTCATGAGCTGTGCAGCAGCCGACCAGCAGAGATCATTTCTACTTTTAACCTGGGACAAACTGCTGTGTTGTCTATTCTTATTTTGCCGTTGACTGTAATTTGCTGGACATTAGCCACAGTCGCCTGTTGCCTCTTCACACGCACATTACAAATGTTAATGATAGCAACACACGCTGCGTCTAAGCCCTTAAATGACTACAGTGAACAGCTACACAGGGAAGCTTGAGGAAAACAAACACGGTGAGGCTCTGTGGCCTCTGTGCTCCCTGCACGTGCAGAGTTGCAGGGATAAACAGACATTAAGTGTGCATCTGCCTGCTCCGCCTGCTCTGCCTGCTTTGACTCAATCCCCACTTTCATTTCCCCACTGGCCGTAGGAACCTTGAAGGAGGGTGATGAATCCGAGTCGATCCGGAATGACGTGGACCAGGATGTGTTCCTCATGTTCACCGTGGTGAACGAAAACCTGAGCTGGTACCTGGATGATAATATTCAGACGTGCCCCAATTCAGCTAGCATTGCCAAAAATGACTCTGTTTTTGAAGAGTCAAACCTCATGCATGGTAAGAACAAAACAGTTTTACAACATTTCTAAGACACAGATTTGTAAACATGCAGTAAGGCAAACTTGAAACAGCCAAATTAATTTATTCTCGTGCATTTGACTGGTTTAAAATGTGTTATTCCGGTCACTTCCAATGCACAGCCCTTAACCATCCCATAATGTACCATATCTTTCTGTTCCATCCTGTGTGCCAATTATAGAAAGCAAAAAGCAATGTAAAAACGGCATAATTAGCCCTTTGTTTACAGCCTCCCTGCACTGATTTCCTTCACCATCCACATGGGTTGAAGGAATAAGAGCAAGGCAGTTACAAACTTATCTCAAACACCTGCTTGGGGATATTGATAACCTCTGTGATGTCACAAAGGGTTGGTGCGACCATTAAAAAAACACGTGTTTTAGTGGAAGAAGTGAAACGGGCAAAAAAGAAAAGCGAAGGATGGACTGGTTGGTGAAGGCTAGAGATGCGTATTAATGTTAGGCAACGTTGCATAACATGGGAGCTTTTAGTGAAGGAAGTAAACACTGGCAGCCTCGTTGTCCGCATGCTTCACCCCTAACCTCTGCGCTTTCCTGTGGGACAGCGATTAATGGCTACGTGTTTGGCAACCTGCCTGCAATCCAGCTGTGCCAGAACCGACCAGCGGCCTGGCACCTGTTTGGCATGGGCAACGAGGAGGACATTCATTCGGTCTTCTTCCAGGGGAACACGCTGCTGGACCGCGGCCACCGCACCGACACCATCAGCCTCTTCCCCGCTACCTTTGTCACAACTCAAATGGTGCCGAGGGCGAACGGGAAGTGGCTGCTGAGCTGCCAGGTTAACGACCATTTACAGGGTAGGGTATCTGACCTTTGACCTCTGCGCTGCCTTTGCACCTCTGGCAATTTCCTTGTTGTGTAGAGCTGCTGACGGTGGGGAATGCTATTTATGGCTGTTACTTTCGCAGGGCGTGTGCTCTTTCCTGGACATGCTGGAACTTGCAACATAAATATGAGTCAGTCGCATGGAGTTGAGCTTTTTTTTTTTTTTTAAAGATGTATGGAGATTCATTTACATATTAAAAGAAACATACAGAAAGAAAACATAGAGAAGAAAGAGGAAAATGTTTGCTAATTTCACCATTCTGACCCAATGTCTCTGCCAGTGAAGTTTTTCAAAATGTATTGAAGATCAAGTTCGACCTCACGTTCAATGCATTTCCCTACATCTGCTTTCTTTTCTAGCCGGCATGATGGCCTATTACGAAGTGAAATCATGTGACCGCGAGACAGTCACGCCGGTGACCGACCGGGTTTTGAGGAATTACTACGTGGCAGCAGAAAAAGTCGAGTGGAACTACGCACCCTCAGGAAAAGATTTGATCACTGGAGCTTCTCTGACTGAGGACGGCAGGTGGGCAGACAACTCAGAGCGCAATCACTGCTGTGTGTGTTTGGCCCCCGACAATGGCAACAGCGAGGGCCGCAGCAGAAACTGGCTATTTACTAATCAGATCACTGGCAATTTACCTTTTGAAAACAGGACTTACTGAGGTTTATGTTCAGATGTTTTACATTTCAATTGCAATTATGCTCCAGTCAGGTGCATTACACATGTTGTGATTCGCCTTCTCCTGTGCCTCCCCTTCTTCTTCTGCCTCCCTCTCAACACTGCGGTTCTCCGCACAGTGCTTCAGACACATTTTTTGGCAAGGACAATGGCAAGAAGATTGGAGGCCTCTATATGAAAGTGATTTACAAAGAGTACACGGATGCCACCTTCACCATCCCAGCGACTACGAGTCCTCCTTTGGGACTCTTAGGTGAGCGATCAGTGATCCGCTGGGGCTTCGTTGCGTGTGTGTTCCCAGTGTCTCATCATTACGTCTCTCTATTGGCCCAGGTCCGGTCTTGAGGGGGGAACAAGGAGATACGCTCAGAGTGACTCTCTTGAACAAAGCAGACAGGCCGTGCAGCATCCAGCCTCATGGCGTGCACTATGACAAACACTTCCAGGGAAGCAGCTATGATGATGGTGAGGAACCGGCGCTCCGAGGCTTTGGTTCAGTTTAAAGATTCCTAATTCAAAACACAAACTACATAGCTCTGTAGCAGTTAGTACATACAGTCCTTGTTTATAGCTCTCAGTAGAAACACTGGGTTTCTGCCAGGAAGTGATACCGCCCTCTGTGTATCCGTTCCCTTTGTGAAATCTAAAAGGGCAAATACCGTATTTTCTGGGCTATAGATCGCACCTCAATATAAGCCTCACCCACTAAGTTTTTAAAAAAATTGGAAATGTACATATATAAGCTGCACCGGGCTATAAGCCGCCGATATCTGAGCTGTGAAATGAGATATATATTGGATAGATAGATGGATAAAGATTAGCTAGATAGATTTACCGCCACACAGAAAGATTTCTGACTTGTTTATTTACATAACTGAACTGATTAGTTTCCCAACGGTGCCAGCAGTAAAAGTGCCGATCAACCAAAACAGAGACGTTGCGCACTGAACCCACTGAACACACGTCTGTCGAACCGCTGTCACTTCTTCTTCATGCGCACTGGAAGCATTAAAGTGGCTTCATGAACACTGAACCCAGAAACCACCTGGCGCTGTTCATCTTCCTCCTGCGCACTGAAAGCGCTGAAGTCACTTCCTTCAGTGTCGGAGTTGAACAGCCTCAGAAGAGCTTTGTCACATACAGTACCTTTGCTGTGTCTATGTCAGTGTTGCTCTGCGTGTCGCCGCTTGTTCCTGTTAAAGCGCCCCCTGGCGGGTGAAGCAAAATCCACAGCAAAGCCGCACCTTTGCAGCATGGTTCAAAGCGTGGGGAAAAAGTAGCGGCTCACAGTCCGGAAAATACGGTAGTTAGTTCTATGTTTGTGTGTGTGGACTTGAACTGTGAGGAGACTGTGTGTTGTTTCTTAGATCTGGGTGGGTCGTGAACAGGATTGAGACACAGAATAGAAAACATTTATGAAGTGTTTTTTCCATACTAAGGGACCTTTTCAGAAGTGGCTCTGGAGTGCAACAAACAGACTGTCGACTCTCTTGCTGTCTGTGTTATTTAGTCAAGCACATTTGATTGTTTCTGTTCTTGTCTGTGTGTGTTACCGTAGGCGTGGACAAGCCGGGCTCCCACGTTGAGCCGGGGAAGAACTTCACCTACGAGTGGCAGGTGCTGGAGGGTCCATCTCCAACAGATGCTCCCTGTATCCCCTACCTTTACTTCTCAGGAACCGACCCCGTCGCGGACACCAACTCTGGACTAGTGGGGCCTCTGCTGGTGTGCAAGAAAGGAGCGTTGAACGAGCAAGGGAGACAGGTGGCGCGTTTGTCCGTACGCATTCACACATTCTTTGTCGCAAGCGTCACACATCTCAAAGGCCCATATTTACCCACCGACCCAAAATGCCGCTCTGACAAAGATTGGATATGGTTGCACCCTGACATCACGCCTCCTATGAGAAAGATGTGAACTCAAGCAGGACCTCAAGAAACAGAGATTAATGTCGACACCACTTGCACTACCATTTCTTACCATTTGATGTCACTACCTCTTACACAGTTGGCCTTTAAAATCTTCATCCATTCAATTCAAAGTCGCTCTGCCAGCAACACTGAGACTGGGCAAAAATATTATTACACTTCAGCAGTCTTGCCTCTATTGCAGATTGTAGATTCAGACAGGAAAACATGAGCATGTGCTGGAGGAAATGCAACACACGCTGTTGGAGCTCGCGTCCGTAAGAATTAAACAACACAAGTCTGGACGTGTATTAAAGCCCTCCAGCCCTCCACCCGGCAACAAATAGTTCTCTTTCACTTGCACAAGACTTGACAAAGGCAGAGCAGAAGATTAAATCATTTGTTCCCTTGCTCACCGGGAGGAGGCCTCGGGGAAGACCCAGGACACGCTGGAGGGACTATGTCTCCCGGCTGGCCTGGGAACGCCTTGGGGTCCCACCGGACGAGCTGGAGGAGGTGACTGGGGCCAGGGAGGTCTGGGCATCTCTGCTAAGGCTGCTGCCCCCGCGACCCGACCCCGGATGAAGCGGTAGAAGAAGAAGAAGAAGAAGAAGTTCCCTTGCACTGTGTAGAAAAGTACAGTAGCCACATGACAATTGGACATGAAGAAATGACAAGACAAAGTTATTTTAAAGGAAAACCTCAAAGGCGACCACACCAAATGTCATTGAAAATGTTTTCACGCCGTCTCGTCACTGCACGTGTCTTGTTTTTCACAGAGAGGTGTTGATAAGGAATTCTTCCTCATGTTTTCCGTCATGGATGAAAACATGAGCTGGTATTTTGACAAGAACGTCGAGAAGTTTACCAGCCAGAAAATAAATGTTTACGACGAGGACTTCGAGGAGAGCAATAAGATGCACGGTAGTCAGCGGGCGGAGTCACCGTCTTGTCTCACGTTCAGCCGCTCATTACATCTCGCCTGTTTTGACCCGGCACCTCCGCCTCTTGTCTCTGGATCCACAGCTGTGAACGGCCTCATGTACGGGAACCTCCCTGGACTGCGGATGTGCGCCGGCGACAACGTGGTTTGGTACACCTTTGGGCTCGGCACCGAAGTGGACGTCCACGGCGTTTTCTTTGAAGGGAACACCTTCCAGAGGCAGAAGACGACGCGTGACATTGTCAACGTGTTCCCACACACCACCGCCGTCGTGACCATGCATCCAAACACTCCCGGTGAGTCCAACCGCAGGTGTGCGTGCGCCTCAGACGCCTCAGCAGAGCTACTTGAACTCTTCAGGCCTTCTTTGATTTCATGAGCACTCCGTTGCCGAGGCAGACATATCGGAATGTGCGGGTGCGCCTCAAACATTCGCACCGGGGGCAAATATAGTCTCGACCACTCAGTCGCAACAAAGAGCTGGATGTGGTTTAAAAGGGGAAGTGGCAACCACCTCCGCGACGTCACCCTGCCGCTTGCTAAATCTGGCGATGCAGTGGTGAAAAAAAAGGTTTTTGGGACACCTCATGCATCTATGATGTACTGTATTATTGTAAAGAATGAGATTTAAGTCAAGTGCAATCACCAGCATTGACCCGCAGGCTGCAAGGTTACTGTTCCTGCCAGCTCAGAGCTGGATGTTTCAGCAAAATGACGCCACCTGCATCACATCCAGACTAGTACTAGAAGTAGAAGATTTTTTCGTTTTTCTTATTTTGTCTACCACAAATTACCAATAACCAACAAATGAATTTCCATTTGCTTGTGTGCTTCTGATATTGCCAAACCTTTTAAACTTCACTCCAAAAAACTTGCAAACATCTCACGACGATAATTGGGATTAAAGGGCAACACGGTGGTGCAGTGGTTAGTGCTGTCAACTCACAGCAACAAGTTTTCAGGTTCTAACTCTTTGTGGAGTTTGCATGTTCTTCCTGCGTCTGCGTGGGTTCTCTCCGGGTTCTCCCGCCTCCTCCCACAGTCCAAAAATGTGCATGTGAGGCCTATTGGGAACTCTAAATTGTCCGTAGGTGCGTGGGTGAGTGTGAATGAGTCAATGTTTGTTTGTCTTTCTCTGCTGCCGTGGAATGAGCTGGCCACTTGTCCAGGGTGCAACCCTGCCTTCGCCTCATGACAGCTGGGAGAGGCTCCAGCTGACGGATCAGCTGGACCTGCAGCACAACCAAACCCACATGTTCATGCCTCCTTATCTCCTCCTCCACTCGTCTCACAGGCACGTACGAGGTCAACTGCAGAGTGACGGACCACTTCGCCGCAGGCATGAGGGAGCAGTACCGGGTGGACCTCTGCCCACACCACAAGATCAACCACACGCAGGCCAGCAAGATTGTGCAGTATTTCATCAGCGCCGAGGAGATCGAGTGGGACTACTCGGAGGAGAGAGTGTGGGAGCTGGAGAAACACAACGCAACCTTAGAAGACAGGTGTGCGGGGGGGGCAGGAATCCACTCTGCTGTGTGTTTCAGACGTGACTGCGGCTTGTAGTTGACGGCTGAAACAAATTACTTTTATTTTTTAATTTTTTTTTGGTAATGGATTTGAGCTGGTGTCATGTCCTCCAGTCCAGGCAACATGTTTCTGGAGAAAGGGGTAAACCGAATTGGCTCACGCTACAAGAAGGCGGTGTACAGGGAGTACACCAATGACACCTTCAACGTTCAGAAGAAGCGGAAGCCCAGTGAGGAACATTTGGGAATCCTGGGTAAATTCTCCTTTTGGTTACTCAAGGCTTTTTTTTTTAAATAAATGAAGACAGACTCAACATAATGTCTTCCTTCTCCTTCGGCAGGTCCGTTAATCAAAGTAGAGGTGGGAGAGCAGATCGTGATCACATTTAAGAACAAAGCCAGCCGGCCGTACAGCATCACCCCGTACGGAGTCAAAGCCAGCGGTGCGCACGTTCCCGTCCAACCCGGTGAGGGGAAATCTGTTTGCATTGTTTCTAAGAAAATACAAGGGTCAAGACATTTTGACCACTAACTTCAATCAGTGCAGGTCTCGAGGCTGTCTGTGAACTCTACATATAAGAAGTCAATTCCTTGACTCACTTCATAGAAAATATGAACAGTTGCTGGAAATGCACCCCTTTGTGATGTCACAAAAGGTGCTGATACTTCCCCTAGGTTGTGACAACACTGGCTGTTTCTTCCGAGCTCTCCGCCGCCTTGTTTTCATTCTCTTCCATTCAAAGCATCAGTTTTAGCAGGAAGCTAAAACTGAGCATTTTTGTGAGAAAGCTGAAAACAAAGGGTTAAATATGCTGTTTTCTTTTTTCTTTTTTTTATATTAATTGTGCCAGGCTGGTGTGTAAGTGTCCACGATGGAAAAGAATAGGTGTCTCATGGGATCACTCGAGGTGCACGGGCCTAAAAATTCTTGCCCTCCATTTTTATGGTCCTTTCTGTTTTTCTTTTCCGTAGGTCAAATCCTAGAGTTGACCTGGGATGTTCCAGCAAGCTCTGGTCCAGGGCCGTCTGATCCAAACTGCATCTCTTACAGCTACCACTCCAACGTTGATTTTGTCAAAGTAAAAATTCCTTTTATCCAGAGTCAAAAAGAAGACACACACAATTCTCTATTTTCTAGAAGAAAGAAAAACACGTATGGCCTTCCATTGTTTCCATGTGATAAACTGGCTTGTCGGTTTACTTATTGCCAGGATCTGTACAGTGGCCTCCTCGGGCCTCTGGTGGTATGCAGGCCTGGTACTCTGAGCCGCGGTGAGGGGTCCGACAGACAGAGGGGTGATGTGGAGGTCGAGTTTGCTCTCCTCTTCTTGGTGCATGATGAAAACGAGTCCTGGTACACAGAGGATAACATCAGGAAATACTTGGGCGTCAACCCACAAAGCTTCGTGCCAGACGAAGACTTCGGGGAGAGCAACATGATGCACGGTAAGAGATAAAAAGATAACCATAGACAAAGAGACGCTTCCTGTTCCTTAGTCTGGGATGAACTCACCATGGAACAAAGAGTCCGCTGGTTTGAAATGGAATTGAAAATAGCCTTTTGCCACTGCTTATCCACACCTACATGGCTCTGCCTGGGGTTGTGTGATTTAACTTGACATCGCGGCTCGTGTGACATCAAGAGGTCCGTTGTTTGCAAGATGCTTTCTGACCACTAGGTGGTACAAAATCTAGACTCTGGGCCTTGAAGGGGTTTGCAGGAGCATGTGTGTCTCTGTCCTGTGTGTAACGTGCACTCATCTCACCGCCTGAATACCTGTACTGATTAGGGATTAATGGAAAGCTGTACGGAAACCTCCGCGGGCTGGAGATGACGCAGGGCCAGAAAGTGGACTGGTACCTACTGGGAATGGGCAACGAGGTGGACATGCACACTGTCCACTTCCATGCTGAGACATTTACCTACAAGGTAACGTTCACCACAGACACCGGCTGATCTCTTTATACTTCCAGCACGATCAATCAGTCGATCAGGTCGGTGCAAAATAGATGTAAAGACTATCTTCTATCTTGGCAACTACAAGGCTTTAGAATGTTCGTCCTAAAGGCCTCTCCGGTTCTAAAAATAGTTTCAGGAGAACCAGGTATTTCTTGCGTAGGACACCTCGGGTGTGGTACTGAGAGGTGTCCCACTGTCAACATAAACCTGAGTTGTTCCGCTGTGTTGAGGAGGTGAAACCCATTGAGGGTGACTCCCTCAGAATGACAGTTCTTAAAGGTCCAATGTGAAAAATGTTGCTAGTTTTATCATTTTTATATTGGTAAAAGCTTGACGTACTGCCCATAAATACATTAAAAAAAAAGTTGTCCTACCCTTAGAACTGTTTCTAATGTATATAAGAATACACATAGAGCAAGGAAGCCTTCCTGACAGGCGGCATTCCTTACAGATTTGACACTCTGGACCTTTTAGAGCTGAAGAAGAGCTTTTTTGAAATGAGGAATTTGAATAACCAAGAAAAAGAAATGTCCAGTCCACTTCAAGTCGCTAGTTTCATGTTCCCTAAATTGTTCTTCGGTTCCTTTTGGTTGTTCTGCAGACAGACCGAGTGCACCGTGCTGACGTCTTCGAGCTCTTCCCCGGGGTTTTCCAGACTGTCGAGATGGTGGCCGGCACGCCCGGAACCTGGCTGCTGCACTGTCACGTGACGGATCATATCCACGCTGGCATGGAGACCACTTTCACCATCCAAGGTGGCTCAGCGCTAAAATCTCTTTTCATATATTCAGTTCAGACGTGGCACGAAACAACCAATTAAAAAAATATTTTCGAACTCTTTTTTTTTTCCCTCAGCTGCCGAAAAAACAACGAGAGGTAAGAGCTGCTTCTCCTGAAGAAAACCAGGAGCAACTATTGTTGGTAGTGTCTTTGGTTAAGAGGGTAAAGCAAAACTAATTTGGTTTTGCTTTGTTCTGCTTCACACAGTGGTGTGTTGATTTGACTGCAGTGAAGCTGTATGACTTGATCAGAGGGAACAATTATGATTAAGCACAACATGGACATACAAAATGCTGACATGATGTAAAACCACTTCCCCCTCCCGTCCTCTTTTTGGTTGCTTTAAATATCGGTCAGCCAAACAAAGGAATCGGTCTATATTATCTATTTAGGCCTATTTAGCGCGACTCAGAGAGAAATCTAGCACCTGGAGAGTTGAAGAAAAAAAAAAAAATCTAGACAACAAATCAAAAAAGGTCCAAGATTTCAATAAAGACATGCTCAGGTATTGGGTGGCGATGGCATTGTAAATGTCTCGGGTCATTGTTGTACAAAATTCCAGGATGTTCTCCTCAAGGTCCTCCCTTCCTTTTGTGCCACCCCCAACCCTACAGCGACTGGTGACACAGCGACAGGAGCAGGAAGCTCACTGATGACTTTGCTGCTCCTCCTGGGACTCAGTCTGGCAGCGGTGCACGTATGAGCCCGACACTGGGACACAGTGTCGGGCCTGTTTATCAGGAAAGGAAAATAACCACTGCACTTTTCTTTTTGTTTCAACCAGTATCCAAATATGATTATTTATGTCTGTTGTTGTTTTCAGATTATTACATTTATTTTAAGTTGCTTGTGCGTTGACTCCATGTGTTCACTTACACCACAAGGTGGCGTAAAAGAGCAGCATATGCGTTTTGTTTCCTGACATCTGGGTCTAAAATATCTGCAAGTTAGAATCTGTTTTTTTGTTTGTTTGTTTTTTTCAAAATATTCCCTTTTATGGGGGCAATTTTTGCTGCAAAACTATTGGTGGGATTCTTTAAAGTAGCGGACTCGCTCAATACACGTCTTTGATGAGCTGCAGGAAGTGAAACAGATCACTAATTGACTTGTAGAGTGTGTGTGTGTGTGTGTGTGTGTGTGTGTGTGTGTGTGTGTGTGTGTGTGTGTGTGTGTGTGTGTGTGTGTGATGCAATCGTCCGTCGCGTTAACACTGGGCATAGAAAAACATTCCCAGACTTATTGATCACGTCAAACAGCAAGCAGTCTGATTGGCTCGTCATCAATCCGCACCGAGGCTGCAAATGAAAGCAGCTGAAGGTCTTAACGGGGACCGCGCGCTCTTCCTTGGGCGCTGTTGACAGCTGCGGGAACAACAGTTCGCACTATCGCAATCGGTGTTTGCTCTGATGTGTTCACAGTTGGGCAATCATGTGACTGATATGCGAGATTGATTGGGATGGAGGGGGGGGAGGGAGAGAGAGAGAGAGCCGCAAATGATCAAAAGGTCTGGAAATCTCATCAGAGAGTTTGACGCATTTTACACAGCGGAAAGACAACAACAGTAAAAACCAAAAAAACGAAGAGCCAATCGAAAGTCCACGCTCGCTGCTCTACATTTGCAGGTCGGATCAACAATCAGCATCATGTGGCGCGTCATTGATCATGCAAACAACACCATAACGTCGTGTTTCCTCGATGAGGGTGCCGTCACATTGTTTTCGAGACAAAACACCCCAACTCGTCAACACTTCAATAGCACATTGATTGTCGCTTGCGACGATGAAAGAAGCCTATTGCGTTTCCCCTGAGACGTTGTTCGGCTTGGTTGTCGTTTAACACCTTGATAAAAAATAAATAAATAAATAAATAAATAAAAATAAAAATCTGAATCTATCCATCTCTGTTTCCACTGTTTGTTTTTATTCCTTCCGCACTTATTCCTCCTAAAATCAATCAATCGCCTGTGGCGTTCTGACGTCATGCGTGTGATTGATCAGCAGGGGGCGTCACCCAAGTACCTAAGCCCTCTGTGTATATAAACCTGGCGTTGGACGGGGCCTCCTGCTCACTGAGCTGGTCCAGAGTGCAGCTGGGAGCCGGACAGCGGAGGGTAGGAGAGGTAAGAAAGTTTGTCACATGTTTCATCTGTTGTTTCTCTGACCACTAACTTCAATCAGTGCAGGTCTCTAGGCTGTCTGTGAACTCTACATATAAGAAGTCAATTCCTTGACTCACTTCATAGAAAATATGAACAGTTCTGGAAATGCACCCCTTTGTGATGTCACAAAAGGTGCTGATACTTCCCCTAGGTTGTGACAACACTGGCTGTTTCTTCCGAGCTCTCCACCGCCTTGTTTTCATTCTCTTCCATTCAAAGCATCAACTTTGTAACTGCGCAGTAGTCACCCAGTGTTACACTGTTACTGAGAGTGGCTCGCCCCCAGTGGTGTCCCTTTGTTGTTCTGCGAGATCCAAAACTGACTGCAGAAATTTACATCAGACGAAATTTAACACACAGATTGTGTGTGGGTGCAAGTGCAATGAAGTGTGTGTGTGTGTGTGTGTGTGTGTGTGTGTGTGTGTGTGTGTGTGTGTGTGTGTGTGTGTGTGTGTGTGTGTTTTCGTGCGTGTCTGTGTGTGTTGCTGGCCGAGCAGCCAACCTTTATTGTTTGCCTGGCAGTTGCTTCGTGTTTTGGATGCGCCACAGTAATTACACAGAGTTACAGTTGGATGGGCCTGAGAGGGCATCATGTACGACAGGAGGGGTGGAGGTCTGCAGACAGACAGACAGACAACAGCCAGAACCCCTCAATTCTATCCAGTTTGGACCAGTTTGGCCCTTTCACCAAACAGTAGAATCCCTGTGACAGCCTCCACAGATTCTACTTTTTTTGTGCTTGTGCCTGTGCAGTGATGTAAGCTGTTTGTCCCTGCAGCGGAGCGACACAATCCTGCGCATCACAGCGGGGGACAGGATGGGGTGGGGGTGGGGGTGGTGGGGTGGCGGGGTGCTAATTGGCAATTCTATGCCTGAGATGCCATAAAGACTGTACGTCAGTTCAGCGAAAACAAGGCTGTTGTTGGTGTGAAGGGAGTAAAAACACAACAAAAGTGGCTTCAGTTCAGCAACATGAGTGCCATTGATTTGCTTCTGTCGTGGCGAGGTGGACTCGTGGTTTATCACCGCTATCTTGACATGATAAAAAGAAACGCTCCAGTCCCTCTGTGACGCTGTGATAGGCTAACTATAAACCCTCCCCGTGTCTTTTGTCTCCACAGATCAGTGATCCTTCATCCTGAGCGTCAGACACAGGGGCCCAGTCTCTCTCTCTCTCTCTCTCTCTCTCTCTCTCTCTGCCCTTCCAGCGTTGCTCTCAGCTGTCTCCTCTGGTCCCTCTCCACTCCACTCCTTCCCCAGTACCTGCTCCCAACCTCCAACCATGGCTCCGACCCTGGCCACAGCGTTCGCCAGGCGCTGGTGGATGGCGGTGACGGCCATCATTGAGAACCTGCTGTTCTCCGCCGTGCTGCTGGGATGGGGCTCGCTCCTCATCATGCTCAAGTCCGAGGGCTTCTACTCCTACATGTGCAACGGGGAAGGTGAGTCGCGGCCGCAAGTCCACCCTTTGATCTCTCACTTTCTCACCGGGTTTCTTCTGACACTCTTCCCCGGTGCTACCTTCAGACTTGTGAACATCTCCTTCACTTGCTTCTTATCGTCAGATTTTCTTTATGGGATTCAGCTCAAACCTGAGGCCTGATTGTCTTTTCTACTATAGGCATGACTTTCCGCTAAAGGAGTCATAGAATCTTGTTTATTCTACTAATTCTATTACATTTTAAAAGAATAAACAAAGGAAACTATGGATGAACCTTGTTGGATTAAGGAGTCCTAGACTGTTTAGTTTCACCCACCCTGCTAAAGGTTGGATGGTTAAACAGTAAAGTGAGTCACATTGAGTTTTGGCACAGTGATGCCACCTGGCAGCAGACTGACTCTGCAGGAACAGAGAAAGCCCTCCACCACCCAACCCCAATCCATTTGGTGTCTAATGCCTCTCTTGTCCTTCCCCTGTTATGGCCCTAAAGTTATCCCGGCGCTTTTTGTCTTCTTCGCCACAAAGGTGGAATTGATGAACACAATGGTCCCAGTCAGGCCAAGTGGGAGAGAGCAAGCTCAAGTGAACCTGAGCGAGGAATCAGGCCAGGCTGCTCCTTTGTAACACAGGTGATGGAGACTCCTGGCTGCAAGCAAATTAATTTGCTCAACATCACCTCATCACTGGCCCTGCTTTCTTTTTTCTTTTTTTTTTTTAAAATCCTTCTCCTTTTTTCTCCTCCTACTTCCCTTTTTTGATTTGCAAAAAGATGCCAACAGATGATAAAGACAGTAAAGGTGACAGTTTATCACTGCATAACAATACCACCGTGTTGGTGTCTCCAGCTCAGAGAACATTTACCAGAGACGGTCGTTCAAGCACCCAGCATATCTGGTATTCAGTGTGTATGCATGCATTTTTTTTTTTTTTTTTTTTTTTTTTTTTACACAACTTTTAACCAGCAGTCGGACTTTGATTGTATCCTTCATCAGCAGCGGGTTGGGTTCTTGCCCATTTTGCCCAAATGCAAAAAAGAAAATATCCCTGATTCAGGGAAATGTTTCCAGGGTGTGCAACACTTGAATGGGCATCGAAGAGCTGACTTCAAGCTTTGAGGGGCGCCCTGAAGCGTGCAGGTTGTCTCAGCGGTGTAGCTTACATAAGAGCTCAGCACCGCGCCCAAACCCACCGCGTGTGACATGTGAGAGAGACAAACAGAGATTCACCACTTTATTACAGTTCATATCGTCTAAAGTCCAGCGATATGGCACTGATAGAAAAGTGATGAGCACTAGAAATCAGACAGTCGAGATTAAGTTGGCATGTGCTCCAGAGCAGGATCCAGCTTGAGTTCCCACAATGCTGACTCGAAAAAGCTTGTAAAATGTCAAACGTACAGCGCACCTTTAACGCGGGCAGTTCCAATTCCACCTTTTCTCAACTGAGCAGAGCTTCTAAAACAACTGCGTCACTCAGCATGTTCTTATAGATTTTTTTTCTTGGCCTTTGAAGTCGTTCAACCTCGCAGGTACAATCACATGCCGGATGACTTTTGCACTGTGTCGTGAAATGCGTCACTGTGCTTCGCGCACACGTGCCATCGGTATGATAGCGAACTACGACCACAGTGGCGTTGGCCTACTGATACAAAACAAGCACGCCGTGTGACTCTGAAAGCATCAGCCTTCTCACAACTCACCTGGACTTTGCCCCTGGCTTATTTTTTATATTATCTTGTTGCATTTTGCCGACAATAACGCCAGCTCAGCTTATCACCTTCAACCCCCAGCTGCTTCCCAGCGCGCTCATAAAACCAAAATACCAACTATGCTAAGACAGATTTGCAGAGTCCTACGGGCCAAAAATTCATTTATGGCCAATCCATCCCTTCCACATCCACTCAATGTCCATAAAACAAAGCTCGGCCAACCAGACAGACAATGGCAAACGTCCGTTTTATGGCAAATAATAAATGAGACAAACAGCATTGTGCCAAAGGCAGGATGGGTGCTGGAAATGGGAGAAGAGTGTATCAGAACAAACCTTTCAGAGTTTTCACCACCAAAAACTTTGGATTTTGCCCAGGTATCGACAGCCTGGGTGCCAACAGCTCCAGCTTCAACCTGTCCGAGCCCCAGCTGCTGCCACCACAGGGGCTGGACGAGGGCGGGGTGGAGTACTTTGACACCGACGGCTTGGTGGTCGGCCTGGGAGACGGGGTAGAGATGAGGCCCCTGGGCCCCACGGACGACCAGCTGAGGATGAACGGCTGGCTGATCTGCAAGGACCAGGACGAGATGCTGAACCTGGCGTTCACCGCCGGCTCCTTCCTGCTCTCGGCCATCACGCTGCCGCTGGGCATCGTCATGGACAAGTACGGGCCGCGCAAGCTGCGTCTGCTGGGCAGGTGAGGCCACTGAAGACCACTCCTTCCAGGATTCTATAGGTGTATATACATTAATATTTGACACGAGCCTCTGTTTGCAGCTTTTGCTTTGGATTGTCCTGCCTGCTCATTGCCTACGGCGCCTACAAGCCAAACGGTGAGTCACGGGTCCCGCCGTCGCTCTCCTCACAGCGGCTCAGCTCACGCCTGAGCTCACACCCCCGTCGCTTTTTTTTGTTTTCCTTTTGCAGAACTCTCCGTCCTGATCTTCATCGCCCTGACTTTCAATGGCTTCGGGGGCATGTGCCTGACCTTCACCTCTCTCACAGTAAGTGTCTGCAAGGATGTGCGCGCTTTCAAACTATTTCCTGCTGTTTATTTTTAATCTGCACACTGAAGGTCTTTGTCTGGCCGTGGGCGCCCTCTTTGGCCCGAGGCCTGGCCAAACTCTCCCCTGCTCTCCCCTCCCGTCCTCTTGTCTGCCCCTTTGTTTTGTTTTGTGTTGCACAATTTTATATTTATTTATTTTGCCTTTCCTCACTGCACTCTTTGCCCCCCCCCCCTGACAACCTGCTGATCTCTGAGGAGCAGTGGCAGGTTGTGTTGACTCCAGAGATCAAATGATGAGGTTTGCAGGTGATCTCACATTAAAGGGGCCCTGCTAACACGCTGCCAGTCTAGGTCAAAAGCTGCATTTCTATTACCGCTAGAATTGCATTAAAAAACTGGTGTAAAAAACAGTTAAACTTGGACTTATGCGCTTCACCTGCAAATTGCAGTTGTGCTTTGTTGAAATATTAGAAATATCGCTTTTATTTTGCAAAAAAAATTGTTATGGAAACGCAGCTAAAGTTACTCTAACTGAAATCTTGGCTGAAACTATTCTTTGCGGAAGTGGTTTTTTTATTCACACTGGCAGGAAAAAATAAACCAAACAACCAACCAGTGATGCCCATGAAGGTGTGTAGGATTTGCAGGGTCAAGGCCTCGCCGTTCCTTCACTTTCCGCCTTCCTTTCCCTGCCATGGTGACTCCCCCGGCAGTCCTGCGCCATCACATGGCGATGCTCTTCACAACAAGAGCGCCTCTATGCATTAATTCCTCTCATAAAAGGCTCCTTTTACGCACATAACTTCTTGCTGTAAACCCCCCCCCCCCACACACCTCCATGTCCTGGGTGGTATTTATGGCATCTACCTAAATCTATCAAACCCCCGAATGACCTCAACGTAGTAAAACAATGATTTAGTACGTTCTTTGCGCTTTCTTCCTTTAGGTTTGAGGTCGTCATGGCTCCACTGTGGAATGCATGTAAATGCCCCCCCCCCCACACACACACACAGTCACCCGTTCACTTTACCTCCAGCCAGGGTAATTTATCGACTGTACATGAAAGCAGCCGGTTGTTGGGTTTAATCATTAGCCTCCGCGCCTTGATTGGCTGATCGCAGCCAGACCTCGGACCTTCAATCTCAGCTGAGCGGCGTTAGGTAACGCTCGGCTCCTCTCAGAAGTCACCGCTGGCTTCCTGCCAAGTCGTGACCTTTTGCTTTTGTCTGGTGGCAGCAGAAAATGGATATGTTTTCGAATCTTGCTCTAACATTCCTCGCGACTTCGGAAAGCTTTAACTCGGCGATCATAGTGCAAACGTTTCTGTCGCTGCGGCGTGCGCAGTAAACACAGACGGGCCCCCCAACCTCAGCGCCCCTGGTCTTATGTAATAGAATGTGCTTGCGTGAAACAAGGGCAGCTCACAAATTCTCGCAGTTTGGATTGTTTTTCCCAGCCACTGCGCTCCCTGGCCAGTCTGTTTCCTTCCTGACTCTCTGTCCTGCAAGGGCAACGTTGCAGGAGGGGAAAACAATCAGTCGCCCCCCATTTAATTGTTTCAGCTGCGTGGAAGTTGTTGGCATTTGTTTAACGTGCGGAGCAGCTGTTCCACATTGCTTCAACTCCGCCGGCCTGCCACTTTGTTATGCTTTCTCTCGTCTCTGATGTTCTGTCTTGGGGAGCCGGATCTGCTTGCTAATTGGTTGTCACAGTCAACCCTCACTTTGGTCTCAGTAGGAAGTGTGCTCACAGTGTTCCTGGACTCCAGCATAGGGCAGCTACACGGCAGACCAGATCACTGTAGTCCCACCACCGGGTAGTTTAACCTTTAGACAGGGAACCTCACTGAGATGAGGCCCATTAACTCATTTTCTTGCTTGTGTTTTTGTGAATTGATTGATGAAAAAAAAAAAGAAGAACTAGAAATCCGCTGACAGCTGCTGCTTCCCCCTCAGCTCGCCAACATGTTTGGAGACCTCCGCTCCACATTCATCGCCCTGATGATCGGCTCCTACGCCTCCTCCGCTGTCACCTTCCCTGGTATCAAGGTAACCAACGGCCGCTCTGGCATCCTCACAAGAATGTGTGTCAGTCTTGACCAGGACAAACGTTGACTTTTGACCTTCAAGCATGCATTTAAATTTGGTTTGTGTGTGTGTGTGTGTGTGTGTGTGTGTGTGTGTGTGTGTGTGTGTGTGTGTGGTCCTCTCAACAGGTGATCTATGACTTGGGCGTGCCTTTTATCAGCATTCTGGTGGTGTGGGCGGCTTGTGCCGGACTGGTCTTCTTCAACTGCTTCTTCAACTGGCCACTGGAGCCTTTCCCAGGACCAGAGGACATGGACTACACGTAAGTCACCAGTAGTCAGCACAAAGTCGATCTGAGCTGAGCGACTCACGTCTTAAAGAAAAGCATCGCTGTTGAGTAAAGGTCCCGTGTGATATTGATTTCAGAAAAGTTAAGTTAAAAAAAAAGAAATATCTATACTCCATACTGAAAAAGAACATTTAGCTCTCTGTTTGCAGCCTCCTGCAAAAATGTGCAGCGTCCTGTCCGATGGTTGTGTTGCAGGTCTAGAGACAAACAAAATGCACCTTGTCACTTTAACATTCTGATCTTTGTCGGTCAACAAGCAAAGGAACAAAAGGATGGAGTTTTCTTATTTCTTGATTTCTTGCTTTTGCCTACACAAGTTGAGGCTCAATACATAAACGCCGGCAAACAGCGACTTTTCACCACTTTGGTATCACCCTTCATCGCCTCCCTCTTCTCGCCTTCTCTCAGTGTGAAGATCAAGTTCAGCTGGCTGGGCTTCGACCACAAAATCACCGGCAAGCGCTTCTACCAGCAGGTGACCACAGTGGGCCGCCGCCTCAGCGTGGGCAGCAGCCTGAAGCAGAACGAGGTGGCCGCCAAGGACGGAAACAAGCTGTGCCTCTCCACAATGGACCTGGAGATGGAGAGCAAGGCGCAGAACGAGTGTAAGGACGTAGAGGTGCTTTTGTTGGGACGCAAAAAAAAAAAAAAAAAAAAATCTTGTGTCAGCGCGCCCTCACGCCTGTCCTCTGCTCCTCTCTGCCCCTCCGCAGCCCAGTCGTTCCTGAAAACCATCACCACCCCCCTATTCCTGCTCAGCCTGGTGACCATGTGCATGACGCAGCTCCGCCTCCTCTTCTACATGGGTGCCATGAACAGCGTCCTGGAGTCACTCACTGATGGAGACCTCAACACAGGTATGCATTTTTACAGTTGACAATCTCTCTCTCTCTCTCTCTCTCTCTCTCTCTCTCTCTCTCTCTCGCTCTCTCTCCATATATATAAGTCTGCACCTGTGTGTATAATGTATCAACTGTTTTTGTTGTCCTTGTTGTTGTTTGTTTGTTTGGGACTTACTTTCTTTTTATCTAAAATCAATTTTCAGTGGAAAAAATGGAAGTTGGTAAGGACCTAGTGTTTTAGTGGTATCAGTCCTACTGATGCATCAGAAATAATGGTGATCTAACATTGAGTCACACATAGTTCCAGTAATGTCAGCACCATTTCCTCACTCTCGTCATCGCTGTTGTTGCCATTTCATGACTTGACCTTGGGCAGCTGTCGACACCTTGGTCTTAATACCTTCAAGCTTTCATCTAAAACCCCCAGGCACTACGCATTGTACTTAATAACTAACTCTGACATTTCAGAAACTGCTGATTCAATCACCTTCACTTGACGTACTTCCCATTTACCATAACCACTCCGAGCCATAAAACCCCTTACGAAAACGCACCCAGCAGACTTTGAAAAGCGGCTTTTCTCTGCATCTATTGTTCTTTTCCTCAATGTGACTCCACTGCCCCAAGCTAATAATTAACTGTGCCATCATAGCCATTAACCAAGTAGAAAAAGGCAGTGAACCTTCCCCGTTATTAGATTCCTCCTGCCCATTCCCTCTGTACTTCCTGAACCTCATCTAAGCAGGCCTCTAATCAGTCTTTCTCCTCGCTACTCTCTCAGTCAGCCTGTACTCCTCCATCTTTGGCATGCTGCAGCTGCTCTGCCTCCTGACCACCCCCGTCATTGGCCAGATCATGGACTGGAAGCTGAAGGACTGTGACGACGGGGAGGAGGAGGAGAAGAAGCCCGGCAGCAAGTGAGTCGGACCTCCTGGCGAATACAGTGACGATCAAAGCAATGGTCCTTGCAGGTGGATCATTTGACCTTTGACCCCCATTTGTTTGACAAATAGGGTGGAGAAAAATCAGGGCCGGGATAAAAAGATGCAAAAAGTGACCAATGCCTTGCGAGCGTTCGTCTGCACCAACACACTCCTTGTGGGATTCGGGGTCACCTGCTTGATTCCCAATTTGCACCTGCAGGTGAGTCTCACTCAAGGTGTTAAAGGGCCAAATCGCCAAATAACTTCTCTTTAACGCAAATGACCTTTTGGTTACAAAATGACACAAAAAGAAGATTAAGCTTGAAATATTCTTTCGAAGTGTCTTTATGATATTGGTCTTTATATCAGGTGTAGCCAACCTAGGCTAGGCAAGACTAACAGGCAGATATTTAAAGGCGTTCACATTAACTATGCTTCCTGACCACTAGATGCTTCTGAATCTTACGCACTGCACCTTTAATGGCAGAATGAAGTCAATGTTTTCTTTGCTCCTCTTTCCAGATCGTGTCGTTTGTCCTGCACACTGTGGTGAGAGGGTTTATTCACTCCTCGGTAGGCGGCCTCTACGCTGCTGTGTAAGTATCTGCAACTCTGAATGCCAAACCTCAAACTTCATCGAACTGGGAAACTAATGCTCTCCCTGCCGTCCCGCCTCCAGCTTCCCGTCCTCCCAGTTCGGCAGTCTAACAGGCATGCAGTCTCTGGTCAGCGCCGTGTTCGCTCTGCTCCAGCAGCCCCTCTTCTTGGCTATGATGGGACCCCTGGAGGGAGACCCATTCTGGGTGAGGATGCACGCACGCATGCTCTCAAAAATACACGCCGCCTAATTAAAACCTCCAGGCTTTGCTAATCCGAGCGCCTTCCTCCAGGTCAACATCGGCCTCCTCATTCTCAGCGCCACGGGAT
This sequence comes from Nelusetta ayraudi, assembly GCF_046127955.1. Lineage (NCBI taxonomy): Eukaryota > Metazoa > Chordata > Actinopteri > Tetraodontiformes > Monacanthidae > Nelusetta > Nelusetta ayraudi. Next base: position 745,380 of record NW_027466083.1, read on the forward strand.
ACCTGCTGCCGCTCTACCTCATCTGCTACAGGAGGACGCTGGCAAAGGAGCAAGAAGAGAGGGAGGAAAACGCCAAGATCTACATCAAAATCAACGGCTCAGACATCCCCGAGGCCTACGTTTAGAGGAGCACGGATGAGTGAAGGACGAAGAGACACTGGAGTACCAGGAACACCTCCATCGACACAAAGAGGTGTCGAAATCTCACCCATTTAGAGTATCACACACAAACACACAATGTAATTGTTATTAAAGGTGAAGCGGGGCAGGCGGTGACGAGCCGGAAAGTGACACTCAGACGGTTGTTCAAAAAGGAAGGAGGAAAGACTGTGAAAGGAAAGAGGCGACGGTCCTCTGCATTCCCCCCAAAATCCTCTGACTTTTCATTTGTCTGAGAGACACGCTGGTGTCGCACAACTCCCCATGGAACACTGATTTCTTTCTTTCTTTTTTTCACTGGTCCGGCGCCAGGATGAGCCTCGATGCGTCAACAGCAGCCTCCACGCTTTGTGCGATGACAAACCTGTTTGTAATGCGTTGGCTTCAAAAAAACAAAATCATTCCCGACTGTAAATCTCTCTTCATTAAGCGAAGGTTGGGTGGCGATGGTGTGAGGCAAGTGTGGACTGAATGGCTTTAATGAGCGACGGGAGTCTTTAGTGTTGATCCTTCTCTGTCTGAATAACGGAAGTGCAGACGCGGTACTGTACGTGCTTGATAGATAGCGAACCAAACTGACACGTTGCGTTGCTTGATTTATTTATTTTATTTCCTGTTTGGCTAGTTTTGATTTTATACTTTGAGTTTACTACTGGCGCCTTCTAAATATACTTTTCAACACTGTGCATATATGTTCTTTTTCTTTTTCTTTTTTGAAGTCCTTTTAACAAACCTCTATCTGTGTAGCGTATCTGGTAAACATTGTTCAGACATTCCTAGCTGGAGTTTATGCGGCCCACTTGACTACAGTAGGAGACTTTCAGCACTTTATACCCTCTGTAATCCTTTTCATTTCTACAAACAACATTCCCATTGCAACACTTCTCTCCCAGTGACTCTCCAAAGGGAAAAGGAATCGCTCCACTAGAATCTCGCTCCTCTTCTTCATGTGTGTATTTATTTTTCTTTTGCCCTCTCTCTTGCATTATGTGTTTAAAGTGCAGACAAAGTCTCTCGAGTGTGTTGCAGCTCACGTAGAGACGTCCTCTTGTTTTTGGCATCATTGTGTCAGGGCGGATGACTTTGGGGGACAATAAAATAAGTTGATCACTTTAAATTGATTTCTTTCATATCTGTTAAGACTGTATGAATCATTCCCAGCCACTCAGATTTTAACAAAAAGATCATTCAATGTAAATGTATGTCAAAAAAAGAAAGAAACAGAAAAAAGGAAAAACAACAGCAGATGGAAACTTGACATATACATAAGAGCCAGCAGAGGGCAGTGTGCAGCCCATCAAATGATTTAACCATGACAGTACTTTGGTGCTTATTAAAAGTAATTGCTTGGTTTGATCCACAATTACACAGACCCAGGGAGGCCTTTGTTTGTATTTTCCTTTTAATCATTTGTTTTTCCCTCATGCTGTTTTGAATGGCGCTACATGCATTGACCACAATCAGGAGAAAATGTGAGGGTGCACGGGAAAGAATGTAACCCTGTTTGTTTTGCAAATGCACCACAATACAACCCCCCCCCCCCCACCCACCCACCCCCCCCCGATAATGTGCCTACCCTCCCCCTCCTCGGCTCCATCGCCTTGTCGGGGGGAACGTCCAGGAGCAGAGGGCATGTCGAGTTACACGTGTGAGTGCAGTCTGCCTGACTCATTGATTCTTTATCTGACTGAGGTCTGCGCAGATGACAACCTATGGCCCTGACCGTGGCTGCAAGGTATCAGCAGGCCATCTGTGCAGGCTACTGATTAATCCGTGGTGGGGAAGTCACTTTTTTTTTTTTTACATTCATGTATTTATTCCGTTACTGCTCTTGGGATTTTTGTTTGGACTCATCTGTTATATCCAGGCAAAATATATATTTGAATATTTTCCTGAGCTACATGGCATATATTGGCCAGGTAGCTCCACATATTGTACTGTGTTGGCAGAACTAATTCGCTTGCTATTTCAAGTCAGTGCAGTCAGACGCTGCGAGGACGTTTTCAGAAACAAGCCTTTGTTTGGTTCCTCAAGAATCCTCGATGAACTCCTGAAAATGGGGTTCTCTTTTTTTCCCTCCCTGAATGCATGTTTAGCCCGGTCTCTCTGCTGTGCTACCTGACACCACCCTCCAGTGGATGCTCATCACCTGACACCCCACTCGCCAAGTCAACTGAGAATGGGTCCGAGTGTGCACCCGTTCCGCTGCTGCCTGCGCCTTTTCTTTTCCTGCTGCTGGATCATATAGTGAGGAAACTCATTGAAATGGCTCAATACAACTCAATACAAAAAAATAATAATAATGACACGTAAACAAATAAATTCCACGTTGGGAGAAATAATACCCTTTTTCTATTAAATCCCATTACACAATGAAATTAGATAGATAGATAGATAGATAGATAGATGGATGGATAGATAGATAGATAGATAGACAGAGATAAGTCCATTCATTCATTCATCACAGCAGGTGGAAGCCGCCAAGTAAGAATACAGAGGAATGATAAGCGGATGTTGGCAGACGGATACAGATGCGCTATAAATACAGCAGCAAACGCTGTTACATAATTTTAGAGTCTCTATCTCTCTCTCTCCCGCTCTCTCTCTCTCTCTCTCTCTCTCTCTCTCTCTCACACACACACACACACACACACACACACACACACACACACACACACACACACACTTGGATTAGGGACCTGTGATTCCTCCTCATCACGCGTCAACAGCATCCTGAAGGCCTGTTGGTGCAGTCTGGCCAGTGAAGTTTGCTCTGACAGAAACATTCTGATTGGCTGCAAGCCCACCGCGCACACCAGCGCATCCTCATCGGGTTCAAGCACATCCCAAGTCAGCAGGGGCTGTCTGGTGGGACGCAAACAGGAAGAGATTTGGAGATTTTTCTGGAGGGCAGACAATCACATTAGAGCCGGGATTTTATTCATTCATTTATTTATTTCTTAAAAGGCTTCCAGAGTTGACGCACCGTGCGTCTGCAGCTACGGTGGTCCCCATCACATGCCCATGTATATTCGCATGCTGGATAGCCACGCTCCTACGTCACCGAGGCTGCGATGACGCAGAGGATGTAGCGCTCGGAAGAAAAGCGGTTCTGGGAGACGATTGGCTGTGGCGCTGACTTCTCTGTTCTCGACGGCTTTTTTTTTTTTTTTTTCCCCCAAATATTTTTTTTTTTACAAGCACGACGCAAGCACTCTGGGATATTTGTTGCAGCTCGCTGTAATCTCATTTGAAACTACGGGCTAATCGTCGTTTGTTTTTTTTTTTGTTTTTTTATTATTATTATTATTATTGTTATTATTATTAATATTATTATTTTACCACAACTGCACGCATCCCACCGACCGACCGCCCTCCTGGCGCAGCGCTCCTCTCTTGCTTGCACCCTGCTCTGCACCGGCCTCGGCGCTCTGCCGCGCAACAGCACCGCCGCGCCGCGGCCCCGATCAGGAAGTGAACAGGCAGGGAAACAAGCGACAGTGGAGGTAGAATGACATAGAGGGTGAGAGGTGGGAGATAAAGCCTTAGCGAGGGAAGAAGAGCTCGGAGGATCGAAGCTGCCGCCGGACCGGAACCAGCTGCCTGGATACGCGCTGCGGCCGTTAAAAAAATGCTCATAAAGGAATTGTAAGTAGCTCGTGCGTGCGTGCGTGTGTGCGATGCGTGTGTGGGTGGGTGGGTGAAGGTCTTGCGCGTTTATCCGTCCGCCGTAGCATAGCGCTGACATTGTGGCCATCGCTCGCGGGAAGAGTTGGCAAGCAAGCGCGCGGCGCTTCCGCCACATCTGCCCCCCCCCCCCCCCCCCCATTCATCCCCTGCATCCGTCCTTATTTCCCACCGCACGCGCGCGTCTCCTTGAAGCTCCCATCCTCTACCCGGGAAGCGTGCATCCCGCACATTTTACGGAGGGCTGCTGCTGCATCGGCAACCGGCGCGGTGCCCTTCAACATCCCGCATCACGAAGCCGTCCGCGCGCACAGGGCGACGAGGAAGGACGCAGGGGAAGGAAGGGAGGAAGGCTTCGGCTTGATAAATAAATAGACAAATAAATCTGTCAATCAATAATAATAATCATAATAATAATAATGTTAACATCCCGGAGGATGTGGTGTGGAGAGGTGTCGGTGCTGGTGGTGCTCAGGACGGGGAGTCAGGGATGGCTAAGCCGCGCCGCGGAGTCTCCTCCATCCGCTGCATTAAGCCGCCGTGGCCATGTTATTGATGCACGGTGAAGGTGAAACGGCCGCTCGGGCGCGTTCCGGCATTTACCTCCGGAGGAATGGATGGTGGAGGTGTTGCCGAGCCCCGGGGTGGAGTGTTTGGTTTGCAGGTGACGGCTGGAAGATGACAGGTGTCGAAGGTTTTTGGCTGCATTTGTGAGGATGTGACTGACGGTGTGAAGCGGGATCATGCCAGCTTAAGTGTGCCCCCCCCCCACATCCTATTTATTTATTATTTAATTTTTTGGGGAGGGGTGGTGGTGGGGTGCCTGCACACGTTACTGGTTATTGTGGCACGTTTCGAGTTGCAGGCCTTGGCGTCTGAGGCCTGCACAGGATGGAGGAGTGAAGGAGAAGGCATGGATGCCACATGAAGACGTGAAAAGGGAGGATTCTGGGTTTAACGCGTCGTTCACACAGGATTCAGTTTGCTCTGCAGAGCTCATTATCCAACCTGAGTCATCAGCCTGGCTCCCCGGTGTTACATTAAAGTTGGAGTCATTGTCTTTCTTTTTTTCTTTTTTTTTTTTTTATCACCGCTCATCTTCAAGGAGAATTGAAACACTGTTTCGCACATTGAAACTGTATTTGTTAGCAATCACACCCCCCACTCCCATGCCCCCCTCTGTCACATGTGTTTAATCAATTAATGGTGCAAAAAGCTCCGGATGAGAGTGATGGCATGCCCAAAGATCTGAAGTGATTAGGGAGAGTCTGGGTCTCAGCAGTCTGCCCGGAAATTAATTAAATCGGTCACGATTAAATGCTGAATGCACTCAGCACACAGGCCTGGGGACTTGCACCCAGGCAGCAAGATACCATCACAGGGGTCAAGAGATAGTAAATTGGTCAGGCTGTAGTTTGGACTTGGAGCTGTTCACCTGCACCACTGACCCAAATCACTCCTGGTCTGCTTTTTCTCTACTTCTAGCATACAGCTTTTGCAGGAGAAGAGCCACTTCACACGCCATAGTGTTAAAAAAAATGAAAAAATGTAACAGGGACTGGTTGAAGAGGAGGATGAGACAGGGACAGAGTGGAGGACTGGAGAGGAGAGGAGAGGAGAGGTGTTTGTTTCGTGAAGTGAAACAGAGACATCTGATCTTTCTTCCAAGAGTGTTGGGCCAGAGACACAGTGTGAACGAGAGAGAGAGAGAGAGAGAGAGAGCATTTCCATCTTAGCAACCTTAAGGGTCCCATATTGTGTGTACATTTTTCTAATAATAATAATAATAATAATAATAATAATAATAATAATATAATCATAAAAGCTGCGAGCAGTGTTGATAAGGGTTGGGCTGTCCAAGCGAAAGCCGTCCCCCGTGGTGTGACTGTGGGCTGCGGTTTGTGAAGGGAAAAACCTCGCACTTCTCAAAGGTTCACATCTTGTGAAAAATGTAGTACTACTAAAAAAAATAATGTTTTTAGTTCCATAACCCCTTCCTAATGGAAACTAAGGCTGTTTATGTAGCTCATGCGTGTACCTCCACTTTAAATGGCCATAGAATGAAGTTAAAGTTGGTAAAGGTAATCAAAATGATTTGATTCTAATCATCAATGCCTTGTGTGTGTTATACGAACCAACATTATACGCCAACATTTTAGTTTTTTGGCTTGTGTACTTTAAAAAAAAAGTTGATAGAGTTAGATAGTTGATTTTTTTCAAACATGCGCAAACAGCGCACTTACGGTTTGTCAAAGGTCAAAAGTCAGAGTGAATGAGACAAACACGTGTGTTTTTTGTCCCATGTCTCTACGACCTTCCTAGAGGCCACCAAGGCCCTTTTAGTGTTTTTGCCTGTAGGTGGCGCTGCGGAGCAGCTAGAGTTTTCATTTATGGAATTTAATCAAATTTTCACCAGTCCCGAGCTCACTGACTTTGGTGAAATTCAGAGAATATTCAGAGGGTCAAAATAAGGTTGAAAGACGCACAGTGTGTCTCTGGCCTGTTGGTGAACTACCAGGAAACAAGAAAAATCCTGCCTTTGTGTGTTTTGTGATGATGTGGGCTAAAACCCAAATCTCTTTGAGTCAAGCCCCTTATGATGTCAAAAATAAAGTCTCAATAAACTCAGATATTATTTTGTTAGTTGCCTTATTCCAACCACCTAAAATATGTATTTTGGAAGATCAGATGTAGCTCATAAAAATAAGCAAACAATTCACGTAGTTATGTCTGATTTCCGTGCTGCCTCTCAATTGCCGGCACCATCGCTGCCTTCGTAGCAGCATCTGCTCCGCGCATGCTCTGCCTGGCTGCCACTCTGACCCAGATTACGTTTGGTGGCAAGTGGGATGCAGGATTATCTGAATTTAGGCATACATCGCACGGTTACAAAACAATCAACAAAGCCGCCTACTGTACATGTGAAGCAGTGTGAGAGAGCAGGATGGGGGGGGGCCGGTGTGTGTGTGTATGTGTGTGAATGGGAGTGAAGCGGGGGGGGGGGGGGGGCAGCATGTCTAAGATGCTGCCTCTGTCTGAATGACACAGAGCCTGGAAACATCTTGCCTGGTGCCTGGTGCCTGTGTGCATGTTGCAGAGCTGGAGGATGCACGACAGCAGCTTTTTTCAAAAAAAAACAACATTTTGACTGTCGCCATGCAGCGACCATCGGCACCACTTGACTGGACTTTTCCAAGAAAAGGATAAACAATGACTGATGCCACTCGCTGAAAATACATCTTCTAAATTCTGCCACAGCATTTTTTTTAATCAGCATTATTAGCTTGTAACCTTCCAATATGCAGCAGTGCTCTAAAACTGCTTTAATATATATATGCATTTATTAAAAAACTAAACACTATTTATTTAACTTTTTGTTTGTTTGTTTGTTTGTTTTTACTTTTTCAACATCTGTTTCATGCAAAAGTGCTGGACAGGATTGTGACTTTTTTGCGACATGCTGTCATTTCTCAGTCTGCTTTATTTCTCAACATCCTTTTGAAACCGCCGTGGTGAGGCAGACCAGGGTTACCAAAAAAAGACACACACACTCAAACACACAAATGCCACAACCAGAAAAAGACACCAATCACAAACGCGCCTATATAGTGTTCCCTGCTCTCAAACATCTTCAGACAAGCCACATACACAAAGCAGTGTTGCGCCCACAGCAGCGTCCTGACCTGCGTCATCGAGTCAGCTAGCCGAGAAACCAATCAATCCGCTCCACGTTGGTTGCTTCCAAAATAACGGCCAAGCTCTACAAAACCAACGCATCCAACCTGCGACAAAGAATGAAGCTACTCGGCCCTCACAGATGACAAAGAAGCAGATAAGACACTATACACACACACCCGGTCATACTCACGATAATACACACATTTCATCAATAGAACGTTTATCCTGCCAAGACGCTACAGCATGAGAGGGCATGGCAGTTAATAAAGATAATGTGTCCGCTGAGGTAGCCTCATGTAGACGTGTCAGGTGGGTGATTTGTTGAAGGCGTCACTTTACACTGGACATGCTGTAATAAAGGTCGGTCACGCTCACAGAGACAGGTCTTTGAATGCAAGTGTGCCAGTCGTATTTAGTGGCGGTGATCTGATCGAAGACACACAAAGCAATGCAATAAAATCAAGTGAAACTCTTTGGCTTTGCTGGAAACTAACTCCACCGTCGTCTCTTTCTGTTTCAGTCGAGTGATTCTTCCAATCTCTGTGGAGGAGGTAAGATTCATTCAAGCATATTCTACTTTGTGTGTCTGTCTGGCTATGTGTGTGTGTGTGACGTCCTCTGTTCCACCATCACACCATCAGTAATCGATGTATGTACGAAATATGTACAAAAGCACGCAGGCATAGAGGACAGGACTTTGTGATGTCACAAAGGGCATTGATACTTTTCCTTGATTAGTGACAAAACGTTGGGCTTGTTTGCGGCCTCTTCCATCTTCCAAATGTGCGGTAGGTATGACAAAGCCTTAGCATAGGTGGGAAGATGGAATAAAGCGTTTTTGTAGGAGGTTGATAGCAGGGGGTTAAATATGTGTTTATATGCATCCATCCATTTTTTAAAACACATATATACATATATTTGTACACACACACACATATATATGCATATAGATACATATATTTCTTTTGTTGGAGGATGTTTAATCCTGCAGGGCTGCTCCACTGGAGGTCAGGACAAACAGTAAAGATCAAACACTGGGTAAAGCTCGGGACCTTTGAAAAGGAGCCTTTTCATGTCGGAGCGGCGCATGTGTCCAGTCCGCCGAGTGAAGGACGGATGAAGAGAGCACCCTTCAAAGGTTAAGCCTCCACATCCAGTCAGTCTTTATCTGGGTCAAGAGCTCTGAATCAAAGTTTAAAGGACGAAGCGCAGCGCGCAAGACGCGCAAGACAACAACCACGACAAACGTCGACGCCAAGGCTTTCGATCGGACAGGCGGCCCAATCAACGCCCGCCTGCCTCCTCTGCTCTGCCCTGCATGTTCAATGAGTCACTTGAAACTGCTGCCATGACTGCCTGCGCCTTGACCGCCCTGCTGCCCCGCTGTCACTCTCCTGTTTGCTCGTGCTGACGCGAGGCCGCTCTCGTTTTGGCACGGCCATGTGAATTCTGAACCGCAAACTCTCGCCGCTCCAGTCGCCCGTGAACGATGCAGTTTAAGAGCAGCGTGTGAGGGAACACAGAGGGTTTCAAGGTGAAGACAACCAGGAAATGGCCAAGATGTAACATCACCTGCTTAGGTTCTTTTATTAGTTACCATTAGTGAACCAATCAAGGAGATTCTGGAGGCCGTTCACCTTGGAGACCAGCTGCAGATGTGGGTACGCGCCAGCCCGTTTGTTATGATTTAAAAAAAAGCCCACAATATTCTGCCATGTTACAAACAATTTCCCCAATAACACACACGGCACTTTCAGAAGAGGTTACTACACTAAAATAGGATCTTCAGACAGTTGAGTGCACTGCATGTCTCCCTTGCTCTCTGTCAGTGAATCACAGCCCTGCAGAACTTCCTCCTCGTGTCTCTCCTCTGTCAGACAAGAGGGCTTCCAGTTCTTTAGGGGAGAGGTGACTCAGAGGATAAAAATATGAGCGACAATGCAAGGGTGAAAAACGTAATAATAAAAAGCCTGTTTATGACGGGGACTAGAGTCTTTTATTCATTTTCTTGCATGGTGTTTGGCTGAACGTGGCCACGAATCTTCAATATCAAATATCTTAAGGTTATATATATATATATATATATATATACATATATATATATATATATATGTATAGCCTAACAAGCTGGAGTTGCTAAATGTCTGTTTGAGTGTTGGAACGTCTGGCTTGTGGTCTGGATTTGCATGGGGTTACGGGTTGGATTAGAGGTGATTAAGACATGAATGGAGCCATTGTTCTGTGCGTATGGACTCAACGCGATGGCGAAATGAGTGGAAGAAGGGACGAAAAGTGTAAACATTTTTCTGATTTTCAAGGTGGGGGGGGGTTGCGGGTGGTAGCGGCAACCTGAAAGCGATAACCATGTGATGGAAAAGGATGAGAGTGTGAACACTGAAGAGCTTATGAGTGTTTGTTGTGAAAGGAGAAGGTTATCAAGAGAAGGATCAGTAGTCAACACTAATCCAGCAGTCCAGGTCCTGATATGGAAACAGTGAAAGGAATATCTGTACTTCATCTCTCATATCCAGCATAACACACAACAACTGCATTTATTATTTGCAGCACCTTGTTTCACTGATTAAACCCACTCTAAACCCGTTTGAGTGCAACCTGCTATTTTCCCTGGTTTCCCCCAGTACCAGGTGGGCCAACTGTACTCTGTGGCCGAGGCCAGCAAGAACGAGACGGGCGGTGGAGAGGGAGTGGAGGTGCTGAAAAATGAGCCCTACGAGAAGGACGGCGAGAAGGGACAGTACACACACAAAATCTACCACTTGCAAAGGTGAGAGCTTCCACTCCCGTCGACGTTCATCCTGCCCTGAGAACGTCTTCAAGGGAACACACCGTCAGTGCACAGGTGCACGGAAAAAAGCAGAACCTGATCATCACCCTGTCTGTAAATTTATGGCGCACGGGGATTAGCCTAGCTTAGCATTCGGACTGAAAAACTCTCTGCCCCCAGGTTTATGTTAAAGGTCCATCGTGTAAGAATTAGCAGCACCTAGTGGTCAGAAAGCACATTGCAAGCAATGTCAATCCCAGTTTTCTGATGTCCTACTGGAGCTCACGTTTGTTTTTTACACCAAGTGTGAAAATCACTTTGGGGCACAATTACATTTGGAAATGTATCAAGCCAAAATCATTATTATTTTACATTATCGATGAATTTACTATTCTCTATTTATGGCCGTAGATCCCTTCAGATGTGGCCCACTGCTGCAAGCATGTCAGCTTGTGTGGTTCACTGTGTTCCCATCAGAAGGCACCTCTACTTGGTGACACAGTGCGACGGCGAAGCTTCAAGGATGTTTTGATGCAAACCCGCCGATAGAAATTAGCACGGCCTTGTCGTAGCGTCGAGGGTTTTTAAACGTTAGCGTGGCGACAGTGACGCTGGTTCTTTGAATAGTCCCCTTTCTCCAAGGTCACTCCTGCCTCAAAAGCGGCGAGCCGAGCTGCAGTCAGTTTGTCAGTTGGCAATCAAACAGTGCTGAGCGCTGCGCGGAGAGTCACACTTTCGCAGCCTCCTTTTATTCCTGAGAAAATTCAATCATTCCGAGGTCAAGGCCGGTGTGACCTCGCGGTGAAAGACCCAACAGGATTATCATTACGCCTGGGCACAATGGAGGATGAATAAACTGCCGCCAGTGTCCAATCACAGAGTTGCTGAGTGGCTTTTTTTTTTTTTTTTTTTTTTTTTTTTGAATAAATATCAACCTCCGCTGCTTGATACGATCTTAAGGTCATTTAAACAGATTATTTTTTTTCTCCTTTACTTTTTCCCCATCCTGCAGTAAAGTGCCGTCATTTGTCAGAATGTTGGCTCCAGCCTCTGCTCTCAACATCCATGAGAAAGCCTGGAACGCATATCCATACTGTCGCACAGGTAGCACACACACACACACACACACGCGCACACACACACACATCAGATGGAGGCCGCATACACCGGCGACAATAAGTAAAAATGTGTCCAACAGCAAATTCCACAACACAGGAAGTGACCAGCGACTTCCCTTTTTAACCTTCCTGCTGTCGACAGCATCCTGAACAACTCAAGGTGCTTTTCTGCTACATGAAAGGGCCCTCATTGCTTAAAATACCCCTCTGCGCTAAAAACAAACCAGTGAACACGACTGGCTGGGAGCTGGAGGAGGCCTCGGAGATCCTGCGCTCGCTCTCTGGTGTCCGTCCCTGCGTCTCCGTTACCTTGAAGGAGTCGCTGAATAATTTACAGTGTGTCCAGTGAGATGAGTCATGCAGTCACTCCAGCCTCTGAGGCTTCTTTGATCAGACACACACACACACACACACACACACACACACACACACACACACACACACACACACACACACTGACCACCTGTCTGACGTGCCTGACATATGGAAAGGCAAAACGTCTCAGCGTGTTGCCTCAATTTAATATTTCCTGACTGAATTTATTTTTCTCTCCTCTCTCGTTTGTTGCTGCGATGTCTGTCTTTCGGCTCTGCAGTTATCACTGTGAGTACTTCCTCTTTACTCTAATGCCTCACATATGTTGACAAAAATGTCGTAGTCCCGCTCAAAGAGAGCGGGACTACGAGAACGCAAAATCACCCTTAAAGTTGAGTTTTTTCCACACATATTCTCCTGATATCCTTTCGCTTCATTTTCATTTCTTTCTGCAGAACGAGTACATGAAGGACAACTTCCTGATCAAGATTGAGACATGGCACAAACCTGACATGGGGCATCTTGAAAATGTAACTGCAACTGGAACAGCAGCAACAGTTGTGTGGTTGGATATTCAGAGTGTTTGCCAGGTGTGTCTGACTGCGCTCTGCTTCAGGTGCACGGCTTGGACGCGGAGACCTGGAAAAAGGTGGACGTGGTCTACATTGACATTGCGGACAGAAGCCAAGTGGAGCATAAGGTAATGGAGTGACACGTCTGCGGGTTATCGTCTCCCCACGTGTCGCTTCTTCATGCCGCGTCTCTCCACAGGACTACAAGCTGGAGGAGGATCCCTGCAAGTACAAGTCGGTGAAGACGGCACGAGGGCCCCTGGGACCAGACTGGAAGGTACACAGCATGTGCATTCGGGATATAGACATTAACTTATATAGCAAACAGTACGAGTTTTGGGACACAGCAGTTTTGCAGTGTTTTGACAGTCGGTTTGCAGTATTTGATGAACAGATTTAAAGATCGGGCGATTTTTCTTTCATAAATTTGGCAGTATTTGTTTGTTGGGTTTTACTCTTTCATTTTTTTTGGATAAATTCAAAATTATCAATAAATATTGATATATTCCTATATTGATATATAATTAATATATTCCTGTTACTTTAATTTTTGTGAGACATTTGGATTCTGTAGGTTCTAATTAGTTACATTTTCTTACTTTAAGGCAGCAATTATGACTGCTGACATACTGACTCTATATGGAAGCAGCAATAAATGACATGTGGAGAAGTGTCAGTGTGTGAACCACATCATCATCAGCATCATCATCGTCATGTGGTTGAAAATCCAATATTAAGTCGCAGTTTCCGTTTTGTGCAGTTTCTCATTTTCCCCAGAACCATTCTGCCTTTCATTTTTTTTCACATTTAATTCCATTTTGGCAAAAACTAACATTTTTATTTTTTCTTGCATCCTTTCGAGTCAAATGTTCCGTGGCTGACATTCTTTTTATCTTGCCTTTGCAGAGGGAGCTCCCCAGCAAGAAAGACTGCCCACACATGTGTGCCTACAAGCTGGTCACTGTCAAATTCAAGTGGTGGGGCCTGCAAAATAAAGTGGAGAACTTCATCCAGAAGGTTGGTAAAGCCTCCTGTTCCCCACTCACGACTCCTGGCACCCGGACCAGGCAGCAGTAGCTTCAGCCTCGGAAAACTAAACCCGACAGTTTGCTCTCCCTTCGTCTCTGCAGCAAGAGAAGCGCTTGTTCACCAACTTCCACCGCCAGCTGTTCTGCTGGATCGACAAGTGGATCGACTTGAACATGGAGGACATTCGCCGCATGGAGGAGGAGACGCGCAAGGAGCTAGACGAAGTAAGTGATGGGAGGGGCCGAGATGGGGAGTGGGGGGCGTGGTGATTCGATTGGCTGACCACACTTTGTCCTTCCTTCCCCCTCTGTGTGTGTAAGATGAGGGTGAAGGACCCGGTCAAAGGGATGGTGGCGCTAGAGGACTGAAGCTGTGTCGGACCGTGAACGCTGCTGCTCATCAGGTGACAAGGACTTCTCCACCGTTTCACGTTTTTATTTTAAGGCAGTTTTAAGCAGGAGAGATGAGGAGGGCGTTACCATGAGGCCGCTGAACCTCCTTGCAGTTCATGAGCTTAGAGGGATTAACTTTAGGTTTAACTCCATCCATCCATCCATCCATCCATCTTCTATACCCGCTTCCTCCTGCACCCGGGTTAGCAGGGCTCTGCTGGAGCCTCTCCCACCCAACTCGCAGGAGACACTTCTGCTGCGGCGCGTTCGCAGCACAGCCATTAAAGTCAGCGTCCCAGAAGCGTGAGACGGCTCTGCTCTGGTAAAAACAAATTTTTTCACGCCTCATGCGTAGCCACAGTGTCAATGGCAGCAGGCAGGAAGTCAATGATTGGAAAACACGGTGGATCCGCTTGATTTTCATCATAATGTACAATGTGCTGGATTTAGTTTTTCTATGTGCTATATTTTGCTGTGAAACATCAACGTGACGCTTCAGCTTCAACACTGTTCAGTTGGGCTGTCAAATAATAAAGCACATTTGACTTTAAATACGAAACTATGATGAACAAAATGCAGGCAATCTTTAAATACCTGCATTTTGTATGATACCTGCAGTTCTGTTTATCATTATTTTTCTTTTGTACACACAGTGAGACAGTTGGGACGGGCAAAAGAGTTCTGTTTCACTGTAGTTTTCTTTAAATACCCGCCAAACTACCTGGGTTGTGGCGCCATCTTGCAATGCTTCACCTTACACGCATGTTTTTCAGCCTGCGAAGTGAATCCCCAGGAGACAACTTCTTCTTTTTGTCTCCTGACAGAAAGAATAGCCAGACACCAGCGGATTCACTTCCTCCTTCTGACACAACTGACACAGCGTCTGACCGGCCGGTTCAGCTCCTCCCCTCTCCGCCAGTCCACTCTGGCATTCAGGGACCTGGACGCAGAAAATTCCCCGACCTCCGCCTCCCTTAAGTACCATCTGTCTCTATTCGTTCTCCCTCCCCAGCCAGTGTCCCCCCTGTACTCCCCTGCACCCGGTGTGCTCTGAGGCCTCCAGCAGCGACACTGTAGGTCTCGTCAGTCGCTCCTCTGTCCTCTAGCAAAGCGTTCTAAACTCTGGAGAACAGCCCGGCTTTTCTCTGCAATTTAGGATTTATTCTATTTATGATATTCCGATGGTGTGTACATACATTATACCATTCAACCAGGTGGGGGGAGAGACGAGTCATTGTATTGAAATATATATAAATATATAAATATATATAAAAAGGGTTTTAAAAGATGATTTTGTCTGTAGGTTTGTCCGTGGGTGTCTTTCTTTGCGACGGAACTCTATCCGCTCAGTGTTCAAGAGTTGGTTTGTTTTTTGGCTGTTTTTTTTTTTTCTTCCTGTCATACTATTTTGTCATACTTCCCTCTTTCTCTCCACTCGTGTCATGCTTTACGCGGCGTTTCGTTTTGTCGTCTACACCCGTCCGCAATGCTTGTAGGCCCGCAGTGCGACCCTCAAAAATCCCCCCCCCCAGCGTTTTGTTTTCGAGGCTTTCGTTGCAGATTTCCCGCCGCTCGGAGAGTCGTGTATGTGTGCGAGTGCGCTCTTCTCTTTGTGTGTGTGTGTGCGGTGTGTGTGTGTGTGTGTGTGTGTGTGTGTACGTGCATGTGTGCGTTGTGGTAGCACCGTAAGGTTTCCCTCTCATTTTTTCTTTCGCCCACCTGATCTTTCGCTCTTTCACTGCAGCAGCTGCTCAAACAAGCCGAGGAGAACAGTCGAGTGCAGTAACTGAAGGTCACTTCAGATTTTAAACACACACACACACACACACACACACACACACACACACACACACACACACACACACACACACACACACACGCACGCACGCACGCAGGCAGCATCACGCCACACAGGGACAGAAACGAACTCCACCCACCGACTGAGCCGCCGCGGCAGCGACTTCGCCGCAGCTTCTCTCTCTGGCGACCAGCTGCTTGCTACAGCAGGTCCGCATCGGTTCCCCCTCCCGCCTCCTCCAGTGGATAAACGGTCTTATCCAGCGATAGCAATAACTACCATGACACGTCGGTCTCCTCCCCTCTGTCACCTCAAAGCCCAAACCGATTGTCAAGCGCGGCGAAGCTGCTGCCGGGTTTCGGCGTCGCTGCGGTGTGAACGCGAGCGCGCGCCTTCGTCTTCCTCCGGCTGTGGCTGGAGGCGGGGAAGGCGGGGAGGGCGGGGCATGAAGCAATGAAGGCGGAGGAGCGACGAGGGCAGGGCGTTCAAGCTGGTCTCGCTGACGTCCGTTTGGTCTTTGTGCACAGCAACCGTATCTATTTTGCGTTACGTTTGTTTCCTCACGATGAAAACTTTAAAGAGTAAGCAACAGAGTGTCGAAATAAGACCTGCCTGCATTCATATATTGGCTTGATAAGAAATTAGGAATAAAGTTTCAACGGCTTCAGAGCTGCCACCTTATTAAACATTTAGCAGAGGATTTTTTTCCCCGGCCCGTCGTCCTGCAGGGTTTCATTCATTGTGGACCTTTATTTTGAAATAGGAAGACACAGCAGACAGTTCGCACTAATGGCTCACTATTAATTCAAGTCCAACTGTTTTAAAAGCTCCGACTAAATCAAACGGGAACTACTTTACATTTCTTATGTAAACGTTACATTTGATGTAATAATAACAGCAGTACTGTGTCTCAGTTCTAAAGGGCTTTCATATATTTGAATAAACAACGTCAGCTCTGGCGTTTGATGATCCGAGTGAGGGCCTAATAATCTGTTTACATGTTTGCTTCGTATATTATACAGAGTCGGGCAATATCACAGTCAATTTAATTCTTTATCCAACGTTAAATGATGTTGTATCAAAACCCTGCACCAGCCAAATAGGCAGTAGGTTCAGTCTTTAGAGTCTTTAGAGCCATCACGACTCCAGTCTTCCAGAAGCAGCCTGTGCACCACAGTCCGACTGACTGAAGGAAACAAAATGAATCTGAATGAGCTTCTTTTCAATTGTCCACAGTGAGAGAAACACTACTACCTGCTCAGAGCATCACTGGTGAGTCGTTGGGGGTGCGTGTGAGACTTCTCTATAAACAGTGAGATCTCTTTATCATTATTGTGTCTGATTTTGAAACTTGTTCCGAAAAACTTGCGCCGGTAAATTCATCAATCAGTTTGCATCTATGGCAGAACCAGATTTGCTTCAACCATGATTCTGTCACACAGTCTGTTTCGTTTCACAAGGCGTGGAGGTTCACTACCAGTCACAAGTTTGGACACCTTGTCATGCAATTTTCAGACGTAGTTTTGATGCCTTCAGTGAGAAACTGCAATGTCAACAGTCACGAGCATGAAAGAAAAGACATTCAATTCAGAGGGTGTGTCCAAACTGTTGACTGCTAGTGTACATTCCTGTCATATTTGAACAAAAGACCACCATCCATTTCTGGTGCTGGCATCGATCAGAAGACCCTGACGGCCGTGTGACACTGAGCATTAGGAGAACTTTTTACAGTGACCACAGCCTCTTGAACTTATGGCTACTGTGATAAATTAGAGTAAAAATAGGGCCATAACTGCAATCACGATAATAATATCAATGTATCAACTCAATCGTGGCAACGAGGGAGACTGATTGGCTGCAAGCGAGAGCTTCAGAATCAGCAAAGTGGCCGCCAAGATGGCAGACGGTTCAGGTCCATAAATGGATCAACGGGCGTCGCCCCGTCAGGTTCCCATCCCTTCCCAAATATCGGCAGCGATATTGGCCCTCGCAAAGCCAGTAGGGGTCGCTCCCACATCACGCTCCACCAGGTAGCTGCAGGTGTCTGTCTGTTGCCTCCTCCTTAAAGGAAACACCGGAGGTCCGACGTCTCCGCCGCTCTCTCTTTCTCTCCCTGGCCATCGACACACACACTCCCCGTCTGTGGCTGAGCTAGCAACTGTATCATGGAGATTTGTGGATGTGCTGTATTTACTGTAAATAGTCATTTAAAAAAAAAAAATGTAGACGAAGACGAACACATATATATAGATCGAACTGTCCTGCCAAGCGTGCGCCCCACCCCTCTTGACGCTGCGCTCCATGGTTAGACACTTAGCGACGCCACGGCGACCACGAGGCGCTTAGATTTACACACAGCCGCCGAAATTTACCGTAGATGAGATGTTTTTAAGTTAGGACGCGCAATCGGCGCAATGCAGACCCAAGTCGTAGTTGGAGGTTAAAAAATGATACATAGTAATAGAGGTGAAGAAAAAGAGTAAAAAAAACAACAACAACAGATGTCACTGTCCTCGTAGGGACTCATTGGCAGGACAGTGTATAGATATATATTTTTGTTCTGGGTGTTGTTGTACCTCTGTTGTCAGTCTCTGAGCTACACTTGCGTCTCTCACTTAAAAAAAATAAAAGAAAGAAAAAAGGAGTAAGGGCAGCTGGGGTCAGCTCCACCGACTCATGCAGTCGCCAAAGTAGGATCTCTCTCTCTCTCTCTCTCTCTCTCTCTCTCTCTCTCTCTGTCTCTCTGTCTCTCTCTCTGCGCTTACAGATGTGTGTCCAAAGGGGACCTTGAGTACCTTCACCACACATTAGACGTGGACGCTGACAGTAGGTCCTGGTTTCTAGAGTTTGAAATAATCCAACATAGTCCCGAGACGACGTGCTTTTACAGAGACAATCTCATAGGTTTCAGTTGTTAGACTCCTCTAGCTGAGATCTGAACATGGAACCAAGATGATGATGATCCCACCACGACCAAGCCCCCCCCCCCAAAAAAAAAAAACAACAGAACAGTTTTTAGATCTTGCTCTTTCTCTCCTTCTCTTTCTCTCTTCCACCCTGTTAACTCGTCTCCTGTTTTATTTTTCTTTTATTGTGAATTTGTGCCTTTTTGTCATCTTATCTTCCAGTAACACTACTGTACATTGGAGACATAAAGACGTGAAATAAACAGAAGCAAAGCAACTCTACACATGCATTTTTGCCCTCCTGTTGTCTTTTCTTTCCCTCCAGCGTGCGCCTATACAATGAAATGATGTTGCAGCAGGCGGACCCAAGAAAAGTGATGTTGCAAAATTCTAATTAGCCGCAGCTTCACAATAAACACATATTTTTAATATTGTGATTTTTTTGAATCCTGAAGAATTGATTTGTCACCAAAAGAGTAACGAGTGCATTTATGGAAAGATTTTGAGATATGAGAAGACGACATTACTGCACAATATAAAATCCATCCATCCATTTTCCATACCAGCTACTTCCTGAGGGGTCTGCTGGAGCCTCTCCCAGCTGTCATAGGGTGAAGGCAGGGTGACACCCTGGACCAGTGGCCACTTCATCACAGGGCCACATAGAGACAGACAACCATTCACACTCACACTACGCACAATTAAGAGTTTCCATGTTTTTGTACTGTGGGAAGAAACCGGAGAACCTGGAGAGAACCCAGCAGACACAGGGAGAACCTGGAGAACCCAGCAGACACTGGGAGAACCTGGAGAGAACCCAGCAGACACTGGGAGAACATGCAAACTCCACACAGAAAGGCCCCAGGCCTGGAATCAAAGCAACAACCTTCTTGCTGTGAGGCAGCAGCGCTGACCACTGCACCACCGTGTCACCCACAATAGAAAATATGTCGTTTAAATCGGAGATTTGTTACTCAGTTCGGTCCATTCATTTGAAAAGTCATGCTGCAATGCAAGTGGTGCAATTAATAAAAATAAAAAGTTGCCTGATGAACCCTCTGACTTCATCATTCAATAAGCCTCTGGGCATCACACTGAACTGACCCAATGTGTCCTGCAAATAAATAACTACAGGATCCAGTGAAACAGCTGTAAAATGTAAGAGCGATAAATTAAAGCTTCCTTGAACAACACGTTGAACCGAGACAGAAAGAAATGTGTTCTAATGACAGCCACATCCAGTGAGAGCACATTGATTACATCCACCAAACCCCTGTGTCCAGTGGCACTGCCCTGCAACTGGCCTGAAATGACTTTCATCCAACTATCACTCCAGCGCCCTACACATTCCATACTGTTGGGAAAGTGAAGGATTACAAACATACAAAGAGCGCTTTGGTGCCACAAATACCCAGCGTCACGGTGACACTCCAATAAACAGACATGTCCATTCATGAATAAGATAATTCCCTCTCACCGGCGGGGTTGTTGGGCGACCTGGCCGTAAAGAGCTTGATCCGATGTTACGCTTTAAGCCCGGAGCGGACCGTGAGCGCGGGGACCTTGCCCCCAGAACAGCTGAGCGCAGAGCAGGGCAACCTGGGAAGGAAGGGAACAGTCAAAAAACGGGACTCTGGGCAGGAAAACACATCCAGGCTCTGGACAGCCCTCTGGAGATCTTCGTCATCTGCGCGCAGGGAGTGTGCAGCTTCTTCAGGACGCCGCAGCGGAGACAAGAGAGCCAGGGTAAGAGAACACCACACGGCGGAGGTTTGGGTTTGGGTTTGAGAGAAAATAAACCCCCTTTTTTTAGAGTGAGTCCCTGGATTTGTACGAGTCAACGTTTCAGGTGTCAGAATTCCCGGTTTGCACTCGCAGGCCTTCACTGAAGCCTGGAGATTGAGTTGGTACTTTCTCACTTTTCTCGATGACAGTTGAAATATTGAAACTCATTTTAAGAATCAGGACGTTCAAAGGACATTTTTAAAAAAAAGTTTTCGTACATTTTCTTCCCTGTTCTTCTATTGGCTGCTCTTTTAGGACTTCTTTCTGATAAGATAAGATTTGTTTAAGCATATTTGTAATTTTACTGCATCAAAAATATGGAAGTTTTTTATAGTAAAATATTGGCATGAATAAGTTTACTCAACAATAACTTATTTTTCCGCCCCTGCGGAGCAGCTTTACTGTGTCTGCAAAACCAGTGCAGAACTGTGGAACTGTAATGATAATAATAATAATGATGATGATAATATTATTATTATTATTATTATTATTATTATTATTATTATTATTATTATTTTAACATTTGATTAACCAAGGGCAAGATTAGCATTGACAGCTTTACATATTAACAAAGTAAAGGTGATACCGTATAAAAAATTTTTTAAGGTAGTTAGTGTACCCCCAAGTGGACAAAAATTTGGTTTGCATAATGCAGACCCACAGTTACTTCAGTCCTTCAAGCAAAGAAAAAGTGAACTGCAAAAAAAGCAAGCAAGG
Organism: Nelusetta ayraudi; assembly: GCF_046127955.1. Classification (NCBI taxonomy): domain Eukaryota; kingdom Metazoa; phylum Chordata; class Actinopteri; order Tetraodontiformes; family Monacanthidae; genus Nelusetta; species Nelusetta ayraudi. The sequence continues at coordinate 766,321 of NW_027466083.1, forward strand.
ATAAAGAATAAATCACACATTGGTTTGTGTTGCTTTGTACAGTTTTCATGTCAAACGTGTGCCTGTATACAGATTGTTTCTCTTTGAAAAGACCAAGAAAGAAACTTGTTGATGCTCCTCAATGGTTGCTCCCCCGTCTCACACCTTTCAGCTGTGGTCACATGACGGCTCGAGGGTGCTGTGGCTTTAACGCAGATGAGGCCGACAATGAAGATTACAGACCTATTTGAAAAATTACTCTCACGCCGTCGGCTGTCGGCTCTGCCCTCGCAGGTGTTCTGTGTCCAGCAGTGGGACCGGCTGTGTGGTGGAAACTGTTTGATGCCGTCGTCATTTTGTTCTTTCTCTCAGCTTGTACGTGTTTGCCCACAGGAGAGACAATGAGCACTGGAAGAGCTTGGAGTGGCGGGAGAGACAAGTGCAGGTAGGATCAGAACCCACAGCACACCGTCGCCTCTCACCCACCTCTCTCCTAATTTCCTCTCTGAGTTTTTAGCATCTAAACATTGAATCAAAACGGACAGTGATGAAAGCGCTGGTGAGAGAAAAGCAGTCCAAGGCTTGAGAGGAAAGGATGTGGAAACCCCGAGACGCGTGGAAATCCCAACCAACATAAGCTGATTTGAGGTTCTGTTGGTTCTGATCGCTACCAACGCTACCCTGTGATGAAACCTGGCCTCTCTTTCATCATTTCCCCCTGGGGCAGCGACCTGCTGGTTATCCACTTAACACTTGCTGAAGAACGCGCCCTAAGTCTCTGCATGTGACTCGGTTACAGGATGCAGTAGGAAAAAGTGGAAGGGACACAGAGACATTTCTCTGCATATTTTGTAGAAAGTATGTTTCTATACTGCGAAGCTGCTTCCCAACAGCACCACTAGGACAGCAGTGCTGCAAGTCCACAGTGTTGAAATAATGGTTTAATAACAATAGTGGGTTAGAATGGCACAATGGCTCAGTGACCAAGTAAAATAGCAGCGTTGGGTTCGGTGGTTGGAGCTGCAGTGTAGTTGTGTATCTGTCACTTTGTTGCTGTCTGCAGCGCATTAACCAACATCTTAAATAATAAAATCCACAGCCTGATATTGTAAGTGAAGCATCATTGTAATATTACACCACCGGTTTGGCCACACCTGTTTCTTCTTGATCTTGACTGCTGTCTACACTGTAAACACACACTGAATACATCAAATATATGAGCAAGAAATCTTTTCGAAACTTGCAACTTGACTGTGGGTCAAAGGTTCTTCTAAAAATAAAGCAGGAATTTTAAGCTATTTAGCCGAATCCATTTGAGGTTGTGAGTACTTTGTGTTTCTTCTGAACACGTTACGCAATTCTTATTTCAAAACTACCTGTGCAGCAGACTGAACCTCGATCTGCAACATCATGGATGAAGAAAAGCAAAAAATAAGAGCGCGTCGCAGCTCGCAAAACCACATTCATCCCGGCACTTCCGACTGGGTTTGCAAAGTTAACCTTTCACCCATTATATGGGAGCGGCTGGATTGAGGCCAAAGGAAGCTAATGCTATTGTGTGCTGCTGTTGTCCCCTCACTGCTCCAGGCTTTGTTCAGTGTACTCAGCTGATGGGGTAGAACAGCGGTGGTAAACCTCTTAGGGATCTGAAGGGTTACCCAGTCTTGCAACACCACTGACGGTGGTGTCTGATGGGGAAGGGAGGGTGCAGCCACACACACACACACACACACACACACACACACACACACACACACACACACAAACACACACACACACACAAACGCGTTCACATGCCCGTCTCCTGCCTGTGATTAACGCCTCAAATCTGACTCGTTCATGCCCACATTCCTGAGCGGACCCCGCAGCTTTGTCAGTCGTGGCCTGACCACCAGAGCAGCAGTTGCAGCAGCAGCAGCAGCAGCAGCAGAACCTCCAAAGCTGATCCTCCCTGGAGGCTCCGAGTGCCGAAAGCAGGAGCTGGAGCACAAGGCATATCTGCCGAGATCCGACCAGGAAGGAGGCCGTTTGTTTCATTCCAAGTGGCGTCGGCGTCACATGGCTGCAGCAGACGAAGCGACCAGAGAGGCTTAAGAAGAAACTGAACCAAAGGCACTAGGACGCTATCAGCATTGTTTTGTTGTTTTTAACGCAATCCTCCTGACCCACGGGGAAATACAGCGCAGTTTTTCAATTTTTCCGAGGAGCCTTTTTTTCCAGACATGGACCTGTTCACATTCGGCGCGCGCGTGCGCTCAGACAGCACGAGCAGCTCGGCGTCGCAGGGCTCAATGTCCAAGATGCTCCTGCGTCAGCGGCTCAACCAGCTGATGACCTGCATCGAGGACATGAGCTCTGACGACGAGGCCAGCGAGGAGGTTTGCCGCTCGCTGGACGAAGCCTTCCAGCTGTGCGGCCGCTTCGTTCCCACGGACACCTTCAGGTTGACGCAGGCTCGTTTGTAGCGACGCGCGTGTTTTTAACGAGGGCGTCTGCCACACACACCACACACACACACACACACACACACACACACACACACACACACACACACACACACACACACACACACACACACACACACACACACACACACACACACAAAGAGGTCTTCTCACTCAGCATTTCCTAAAGTAAAGTTTCCCTTATTTCTGATCACGCTACAAAATTTGCTGAAATATTTTTACAGCTCTCTCACCAGTGAGTTCTCTGGATTTCACACTGAAAAACCAAGTGAACTATTGGAGTGAGTACGGCATGTACGGCACGTTGCTGCCACTTTTTCAACAACTTTAAAGAGAAAAAAAAAGGGAAAATAAGGACAAAATGTATTTTTTGTCAACATACGCGGTTTGCGGTTGAGCACAACAATCAGTCGGCCAGCTTTTAACTCGCAAAAAACAAAATGTAAGATCAACTGTTTCTCCTTCTCGACCATCTCTTGCCGCTGCTGACCACTGCCAAGGCTGCACATGGTGACCTGGAATGTGGCCACTGCGGAGCCTCCAGAAGACGTCACATCATTGCTGCAGCTGGACGTCCAGCCTCCCGCCGACCTCTACGTGATCGGGTGAGAAACGGCGTCACAAAAAAAAAAAAAAAAAAAAAAAAAATAGTACAAGTGCTTTATTTGAACCTCTCGGATGGAACTTCTGACAAAAGGAGGAGCCAATCTGACTTCCTGTGTTTGCTCGCTCGCTCGCTCGCTGGGCGTCAGCCTGCAGGAGGTGAATGCCACACCGGTGAGGTTCATCTCCGACCTGCTGGTGGAGGACGCCTGGAGCCACGTCTTCATGGACACGCTGGCACCCCGAGGCTTCGTCAAGGTGAGACGCCACAACAGTAGAGTGCAGCGCCGCCAACAGGCCAGATGTGGGGCCAAACAGCGGCTATTAATGATAGCATGTCTTCTAAGGGGACAAATCGTTCTCTATACCAAATCATCAAAAATAAATGCATGGCAGAAATAGAAGAACTGGAAGCAGATATTGTGAAAGTGGAAAAATGAGTTTCAACAATCAAAGTCTCAAGAAGAACACCAGTTAATAAAAAGCTTAGATATAATACATCACATGCTAACAAAGCCAACAAAGACACTATGGATGACAGTATGTTCAGGGCTCTCTTTAAAAGTGTGTGTCTGGCCCCTCAGGGCCAAAGAGAGTGAATCACTCTTAAATATGACAGACATTTCACAGATCAATTTAGGAAACATTTTCTGAGGCTGTTTAAGGAAATGTCATACTAGTTAGATGTGCAGGTTGATAATATAGCAGGTACTGGTGATTATGAGAGCTGCGCTATGATGCAGGGCGACCCCACAGACCGTCTCGGGTCGAGTTCCCACTGCGAGGGGAAGCTAACAGCGGCAGTCACATGACTGCAATTAAAAACCTGGCAAAATAGTGAAAGTGGAGTCATTGAAATTAAAAACCCAAACCTATCGAATAATAAGATGATAAATATTACATACAAGTGAAATGGTAAACCCCTATTTTTCCTCCCCAGGTCACATCAATAAGGATGCAAGGTTTGCTGCTGCTCATTTTCGCCAAACAAATCCACCTGCCCTACATCCGGAAGATCCAGACCACCTACACTCGCACCGGCATTTTTGGCTACTGGGTGAGAAAAAGACGGCAGTTGAAACTCCATTTTCTGAACTCTGCACGACAGAAACGCGGCTGGCGTCAGGCGCTCCGGGCTTTAAAGCGCCATGAAAGGCCCATTGTGATTGTTTAGTGGAATGTGCTTCGGCTTTGACGTAATGGAATCACAAACAAAGAGCAGGAGCGCCAGAGCAACGCACCGAGGCAAACACTTGCAAAGACAAGCGGTCCGGTCCATAATTGATGTCGTTTTTACTTTAAACGGGGGAGATTAGGTCCGGATTGAAATGAATGATTGTGTTTTTGCAACAACAACAACAACAACAACAAAAAAAACGCATCAAGATGACTTGCTGCAGCGAGTGGCATCGATGGTCTGCAACTCTGTGTCTTTGTGCAGGGCAATAAAGGAGGAGTGTCAGTCCGGTTCTCCTTCTACGGCCACATGGTTTGCTTCCTCAACTGCCACCTCGCGGCTCACATGAACTACGCCCTGCAGCGCGTTGACGAGCTGGAGCACATCCTGGAGCAGCAAGACTTCGACGTCGCTGACACCCCACAAATCCGAGACCATAAGTCAGTCACACACACACACACACACACACACACACACACACACACACACACACACACACACACACACACACACACACACACACACACAGTGAAACTCCAGCTCGGTGAGTCTGACCTCCTTGTCTGGCGCAGGCTCGTGTTCTGCTTCGGCGACCTGAACTTCCGCATTGCCGACCACGGCCTGCACTTCATCCGCTCGTCCATCAACAGCGGACGGGTGAATCTGCTCTGGACCAAAGACCAGGTGGGCGGCCACGCAACCTGCTGGCTGGCGTGCGCGGGAAGCCTCTGGCTCATAAAGCAAACTGACCGCCTGCTTTCACGCCCGCAGCTCACCATGATGAAATCCAAGGAGGCCTTCCTGCAGGAGTTTGAGGAGGGGCCGCTCAACTTCAAACCCACCTACAAGTTCGACCGCAACGGCGACACTTACGACACCAGGTGATGCTCCGCGCTGGGCGTGCCACACGCGCTCGCACACACGTCTCCAAATTCACATTGTGCTCTTATCTGTTGGAACTTTGCACAGAAACTCCAAGACGTGGCTGGGTTTTCAGTAAGGCCGCTGTGTTCTTTAATGTCTTTGACCTTTGCATGGCCCACAGCCGCTCTCCTCTCAGCCACCACCTGCAGCACCAGACTCCCCACCTTCCCCAACGCTTTGCCAGCAGCTCCTCCGCTGCCGTGAACAAAGCCATGCACCGGCAGAGTAAATCCTGCAGGTGCTGCTAGCAGCTCTGCTCTTCCTCACCGCTCAGTCTTGACACTGCACTGGCACCGTGCGTGTATGCATGTGTGTGTGTGTGTGTGTGTCTGTCTGTCTGTCTGTCTCTCTCAGAAAGAGCACTGTGGCGCTGCCGTTAACCATGTACAGGCCCCGCCCTCTGCAGCGCTGCAGCACCACCCTCTTCTTCCTCCTCACCTCCCTCACCTGGGGGCTGCTCTCGGTCTGGTTAGGGACCTGGTACAGGGAGCTAGACTCACCAAGGTTGGTCTCATCTTAGGTGAGCCCCATCATCTAGACAACAAAGTTTAATTTGTATTTCCTTTAATTCAGAGCCAAGGGATCCATATCACAGTAAAACAGCAGAGTAGTGTGTGTGTGTGTGTGTGTCAGTGCTGCTAGAAAAGATGGACGCAGACTCTGCACCCACAACTGCACTGCTTCTTCTGACAGACTGTGTCTTTTTTTTTTCTCTTCTTCCTATGCATCACGTTCTCTTGATACCATTTTAATGGTTTGGCCCACCAGCATGCTGGCTGCTCACACTGTAGGCTTAGCTCTGCTTCACAAACGCTACGTGTCTGTTTGTGTCCGTGTTTGTTGTCCTAAAAGGCAGAATTTCCCTCTGATTTTATGTCAAGTAAGTATTAAACAGAGGCAGCGGCAAATGCAATTTGTGGCGTGAGCCTCCAAACTGGCTGTGAAACGCAGTCACGGCCTTTTCAAGGTTGAGGAAAGTCACGGTGAAGAAAGAAAACGCCAGAACTCCTCTGTAGCGGAAACTTACTGTCATTAAGTTGTCTTAACAATTCATGTACTGTACATAGAATTAAAGTGAGTTCAACTGAGCCATAAAAGTGATTTACAGATAATTCTGTGAAGTGATTCACTGAGCTCTAATCCTCTCTTTACAGCACAGTTGTCCTGTGTCTCGAGTTAATGCTTGTATGTTTTTGGCGGAGCCCAGTGGCAAGAAGAGAAAACCAGCCTGGACAGATCGAATCCTGTGGCGCATCAAACCCAAGACCCCGCCCTCGGAGGAGGACGACGAGAAGGAATCCGCCGTGACCGACGACGGGCTCGACGAGTTTCCCCTCCAGGTCAATCAGGACAAATACACCAGCGACATGAGCTACGGAGTCAGCGACCACAAGCCTGTCATTGCAACCTTCAGCCTGGAGGTGGGAGCAAACTGACTGAGGGACACCAGGCAAGTCTGAGTTGTGTATCTCGCGCTTCCTCACTGTTGCTGCATCCTCTCTCTCCTGTTCACCCGCAGCTGAGGAAGTGTTTCGACACGCCACTCGTGTACATTTCCCCCGTGGGTGTGTGGAGCGCCGACCAAGATGCACTTCTTACCTACACGGTCCAAGAAGACTTCATGTCGTCCACGTGGGACTGGATTGGCTTGTACAAGGTGCCTGGACACACAAAGAGAGGGGTGTTGAACGCACAATAAGACCGTTAGGAGCTCAGACTCTCGCTGTTCTGCAGGCTGGCTTCAAGAGCGCTTCCGACTATGAGACCTTTGTGTGGGTCAGAGAAGAAGACCTCCCGGAGATCAATGAAAACATTCAGGTGAAGGAACACCGAGACACACGCAACTGTTGAACAAACTTGTGAGACGAGTCATCAAAACGTGTGTGTTGTGGTTTGCAGCTGACTGTGGACAAGGACGAGATCCCCCTGCTTGGTGGAGAGTATGTTTTAGGTTACTACAGTACAAACATGCAGAGCCTCATCGGCCTCAGTGCCAACTTCCAGGTCAGTCCTGACAACTGGCTCCTTTTTTATCCTCCATGTGAATAAAAAATGAAGACACAAGTGTGAGATTTAATCTTAGCATTATTAGTTACCCTCAAATGACACAATAGCCCCTTTGTGATGTCACAAATGGCTGGTTTCAAGTGCAGCATGGTGTAGCAAACACTTTTTGAAAACAGGAATTAGCCCAAGAAGTTAAAGATGGATGATTCTCTTTTCCAGGGAGTTCAATGACAGACTGTTACTGTTAATAGCACAGTAAAGTGGGTTTTGCATGAAATAGAATATTTTACTATTTACAGCCTAACATGACATCAGATTAGATCAATAGGAACAATGTAAACTGTGTGTAATTCTTTATGGAAGAATATTATTTGCACTTTGCTTCAGATGTTTTTTTTTTGGTGTTGCAGATCTTGGAGTCAAAACGAGCCGTCATGGAGGGTCTGGTTCCCGAGAACATGAACGGGGTGGACAAATAATAACACATCCACAACAAAGCCGCATTCTTGTCCTCTCAGAACTTTGCTCATCCCAGTGTTCACTGAGTCACCTGCAGGACCAGCTGACTCAGTCACTGAAGCACGGCCAAAAACACCACAGGGGAAACTTCAAAGGGTTTCCTCCACGCAGTGCAACTTCACCTTCCATCAAACACACACGACTTTCACCGCTTTCTGTTCTGTTTACCTTTATGAGGAATAAAAAACAAACAAACATCCATAATATATCTGGACCAGCTGTTGATGACTCGTAATAAAATCATAGAAAAGATCATTTGAAACTGAACACATTCCAACGCAAGTCACAACTTAAAACAAATGTTTGTAATACGTGAAGAATCTTGCGCGTCACTGAAGATCCTTGACCAGTGATCCTGATTATACTCTGAATTTAACAGACATCCAGTACATAATCATGTATACCGTGTACATCACATTACAACTGGCTGTACAGTAGGAAAGTACAGGGTGGATGTAAAAGCATATATTTTGTCAAATGAAATGATGGATGTGTAGCTGAAGGAGTGAATGATCTCACTGAAGTTTCTAAATCAATTTTGAAGGAGATTTATGAATGAATATGTGCTGTAATATGATTAACTGCTGAATGTTAGTACAAATAAAGTGGAAGCTGGTAGATGTTAATTTGTCTGTACTATAATACACTATGCAGACTATTTCTGCCAATGAAACATGTCATACACCCCCAAAATGTCGTATCCTGTTGCAAAATAAACACATGGTGTCTATTATGTATTGTTGTTGTGCTGATTTGAATTTTCTTCAGCAGCAGGTGGCTGTCAAAAAGACCTTGTGTGGAGTCCACTGTTGGTCACCAACACATGAATCAAGACAACACAAATGTCTGGCAGTTTGTCTCTGTACTAGCACAGTTTGAGCTATAGCCTATATTGACTCCAAATGTTTGGATTGAACTATAACACACGTTTGGAGGCCTTGTGTGTCCATGTATGTAAACCGATGGGCAATTAGCAAAGAGGGGGTGATGTTTGTTTGTTTTTTCCCTTCTTCTTCTTCCCAGATTTAACATTTTGCAATTCACATCATCGATGACTTAGTGCAACATTGAAGCATATAAAAACAGACTGGAGGGCGGCGGGGGGGGGGTAGTAGACATGTACGCAAATGCGTACATGTCTACTACCGTCTAAATTTTTACATCTTACAACTTTGTTCCGACAAACGCACACTTTTGCTGCCGTGACATTAAAACTTTCCACAACTATCCACAAGCACCAACAAGTGCTATATGGTCACAACATTCAATTCAAGGGGCAAATATATTATCATTACAAAAGTGCAACTATCATCATTACCCACCTCAGCTTCTGAGGGCAGCTGTTCTCTGATTGCTTACTTCGGTTGCGTTCCCATAATCCTTTGCGCGACTTCGCCTTCATGCGGCAACTCCGATTTGGAGCATCTCTCCATCGTAGGATCTTCGGCGCTACACACGTGGGTAGCTTTAACACGTCGCTGACTCGTCTAAAGGTAACTAGTTAGCGTTAGATTACACCGTTATGTCCAGCTAATCATGTCCAGTTGTGTGAATAAACTATGGTTTTGTCATCGCCCTGCGATCGCTGGAAAAGCCGCCGTCGTCGTTTAAAATGTTAGCTGACAGCAGGCTAGCAACGTTAGCTTTGATCGTTGACAGCTAAGACTGTTTATGGCTAAAAGTTTTTTTTTTTCTTTCTTCACTTTGGCATCGATCTGTATTTTTGACTTCTAAAATAAAGCCGGCCGTATATCTCGATCAGATCAGCGCATAAACTTTAGTGAGTTAAGCTAAATAACCAGTGCAATAACCGAGCTAAGCAAAGCAAAGAAACGTATGTAACGTGTTACATGTAAATGTGTGTGGTGAAGTGTGTATGTTTATTTGTGACACCGCTGTCCTGATGCTGCGGGTTCAAGTTGTATATACTGTGTGTCTTTCTGTTTTCGAGGCTGTACGGAATGTGGACACACATTTTCTGCAAAGGACGAATTAACCGAACCTAAACCTACAACCTAAATGCTTAATGCCAAACAAAAGCTTTGTTTTCATGGCGTAATGAGGGATTGGTTTCACATGTATGTGGAGTAATATCACTGATAGCAAAAGCTTTGTTTCAAATCCATTAATTCAAAGGCTCTCTTTCATCTTCTTTTGGGTTCTTAACTGAGGAAAGGGTCTCATCTTGTACTCCTTTACTGACTATCTTGAGCTTAGTCAAAGAATCATGAGTGAGGACGTGGAGAGGCTGTTGATCCAGTTCCAGGATGAAGATGGAGTGGTTCTGGCCTCACCTTTTGACGTTCCCCTGGACATCACCTCCGAAAAGCTGCAGCTTGTTTGCAACGCTCTGCTCCAAAAGGTAGCCCTGTCATCTTAAACTACCTAAATGTAGAACGTGCACTCATCAGAACGTGCGCTCAGACATTCCTTTATCCTGGACTCGAGAAAGGGTCTCGTATGTGAATGTTCTGCTCGTGGATTGGAGTTTCAACCAGTGCAATCCAGATGTTTGACCAGTGGATTGGCGTGGTGTTCCTCTGCAGGAGGAGCCGGTTCCTCTGGCCTTCTTCGTCCGCGGCGAGGCTGAGGTGGTGTCCAGCCTGGGCTCGTGTGTAAAGACTCTGGGGGTGGAGACGGAGCAGGTTCTCCCAGTGGTCTACCAACCTCAGGCTGTGTTCCGGGTCCGGGCCGTGGCCCGCTGCACCAGCACCCTGCAGGGACACACGGAAGCCGTCATCTCCACTGCCTTCAGCCCCACCGGCAAGTGAGTTGCTCAACATTCCCAACTCTGCCTGCTGTCGACTGATTTTTATTTATTTTATTTTTCTTGTCATGTTTGAAACTTAATGTAAAGGAGCTCTGTCTGGTTTTAGATATCTGGCCAGCGGTTCTGGTGATACCACTGTGCGTTTCTGGGACTTGACGACTGAGACGCCTCACCACACAGCCAGAGGTAGAACTTGGTGGCTTCAGGCGTTGAGACATTGTTGATGTTCTGTGTTTCACTGAACTGGGTCCTGCTCTCTTCCAGGACACACACACTGGGTGCTGTGCATCGCCTGGTCACCTGATGGCAAGAAGCTGGCTTCAGGCTGCAAGAACAGTCAGGTGGACGTGCAGCTCGTGTATCCGGTGTACAGGTTGTGAGATTCAGCTTCGGGACACGGAGTGATGATCCCGTGTTGTTGTGGTGCTGCAGATCTGCCTGTGGAACCCAGAGACTGGGGTGCAGATGGGGAAGGCTCTGACAGGACACACCAAGTGGATCACTTGGCTCTGCTGGGAGCCTCTGCATCTGTGAGGACACACACACTTCATTCTTTTCTCACCCGTTTATAATCTCAGTTGCAGTTTGTATTTTGTCATCTTGTGAAATTACACATTTAAAATTTACATATTATGGAAAATTCATGCCGCCAATGAAATTTGTCAACACTCTTGTCATTGAACTCCCCAGAAATGAGAAAAGTCTGCTATTTACTATATTGATTTTTCTCTGATGCTCCTCCCTGCTGCTCAGGAACCCAGAGTGCCGCTATCTGGCCAGCAGCTCCAAGGATGGCTCACTCCGTGTTTGGGACACGGTGCTGGGACGCTGCGAGAAGATCCTGACCGGTCACACTCAGTCGGTCACCTGCGTGAAGTGGGGAGGAGACGGACTCCTCTATACCTCCTCTCAAGACAGAACCGTCAAAGTCTGGAGGGCCAAAGATGTAAGTGCAAGAGGAGATTTCTCCAAAATGAAGCCAGTTCACAGACCAGATTTTCTTTTTCTCTTGCACCAGGGCGTCCAGTGCAGGACTCTGCAGGGCCACGCCCACTGGGTGAACACGCTGGCCCTCAGCACAGACTACGTCTTGCGCACCGGAGCGTTTGAACCTGCCACTGCTACCGTCAACCCCCAGGACGTCACTGGATCACGTGAGGCTCTCCCAGCTTTTCCTTTGACCTTGGAAGCTCTCAAGATGCTTTCACTCAGCAAGTGCTTTTGTTTTTCTCCTCAGTGGAAGAACTAAAGGAGAAAGCTTTGCAGCGTTACAATAAAGTCCGGGTAGGTGTTGACGTCCGTGCTGCTTTTATTTATTTTTGGTCACTCGTGCAAACAAGCAGCCTCACTCAGCGCTGTGTTGTGCGACAGGGTTCGGCTCCAGAGCGCCTGGTGTCTGGCTCAGATGACTTCACGCTGTTCCTGTGGAACCCAGCCGAGGACAAGAAGCCCCTGGCCAGGCTGACCGGCCACAGCGCCCTGGTCAATGAGGTGCTCTTCTCCCCTGACACCAGGCTCCTCGCCTCTGCCTCCTTCGACAAGTCCATCAAAATCTGGGACGGACGCACCGGAAAGTAAGAAACCATCCTGAAGCCTCACGCATTTCACAGTAGGGACGCCAGATTCTGGCCCATTTGACGGAACAATTAATTTTTTTACTTCCTTTAACAAAGCAACTTGTGTACGGAGACGCTTTGCTGCCACCCTAGAAAAAACAAAACAAAACCGCAGGGCTCAGTATCAGGTTATAACGTGAAACTATCATTATTTAATGTAGCTCGGTGTCACACAAATTTCAAGCTTTTTAAGCGTTTTTGAATGTCCCCTCGGTATCGCGTTATAACATGAAAATGATCGAGAAAAAACGTGAAAATTACCATGAAATAACGTGATAGTTTCACGTTATAGCGTGAAATTTATCACATAAAAATGTGAAACCCACAGTAATCTGTGATCGTTTCACGTTATAACGTGATAATGAGCCCTGTTTTTTTTTTTCTAGGTTGGCAGCAATGCGCTTCCGTGATTGTGAATTTTAGTGGAGTGCCAAAAAAAACAACAAACAACCTCCGATTCGAAGGACTGTATTGCCGACTTTTGGCCAGTAGGGGGTGCTGTTAACCCGGTCTTTGTCGCTCCGGCTTCCTCTCCCAGGTACCTCATGTCGCTGCGCGGCCACGTCTCCTCAGTGTACCAGGTGGCCTGGTCTGCAGACAGCAGGCTGCTGGTCAGCGGCAGCAGCGACAGCACCCTCAAAGTCTGGGACGTCAAGACGGGCAAGTTGAACATGGACCTGCCCGGCCACGCTGACGAGGTGAGAGCTGCACGGGGGCCGCTTGCCTTCGGTTTGCAGGGCAAGCCATCGCACCTTTCACACCTCTGTCGTGCTGTGTGCAGGTTTACGCAGTGGACTGGAGTCCCGATGGGCAGCGGGTGGCCAGCGGCGGGAAAGACAAATGTCTGCGGATGTAAGCGAGCCGTCTTTGTCCTTTTCTCACGTGCCTCTTCTCACACCTAACCGCTCTGGTCTTGTGTTCGCTCTTCCAGATGGAGGAGATAGCCTTCCCCTAACCCCCCACCCACTTCTCCCAATAATCTCATGAGAGGATTTCACGTCTTCTGCCATGGAGGAGGCCGGCAGCTGGAGGAAGGGAGGTGCGGCGAGACGCTTCTTTAATCTCACACCTGCTCACTCAGCCCTGCGACGCTGCCTGCCAAAGAGCCTGGAACCCGGTCGTCCATGTGGGGGGTGTTCACCGCGCAACGCTGTAAATGTCCCCCGCTGACGCTGTCCCAGCGTCTACATTATTCAAGCTTTTCTTTTATAATCGCACGCCAGCCGTTACATTTGAAGATCCTACGTCCAAGTTCCACGCCAGACCCGTTTGTTAACGTTAATCGAGAGACGGAATTTTCAGAAGCGTCACTACCTGCTGAAAACATTGGCATAGTTTGAAAAAGGAATTAGATTGAGGGAGAGGCTCCAGCAGACGACCCCCCCCCCCCCCCCACCCCCCACCCCCCGCAACCCCGAAGCAGCGGTATTGAAAATGGATGGATGGAAGTTGATTGACGCAACACACACCGGAAAAGCTTGGCCCCGCCTTCAACCCCAGCCTGGCAGGTGACCCAGCCGGGCGACAGGTGCGAGCGCTGCAACCTTTTCCTGTGTGATGTCAGAGCCCAGCGCACTCCCTCCACTCCTTCAGCCTTTAATCTCCTCAGCCCTGCACTCAGCAAAGCTCACGCCGGCCGACTCCGTTTCTTCTTTTGCCCCCTGCTGCGCTCCGGCCAAATGTCACAGGCGCTGACGTCTTTGCTTCCTGCCCCCCCCTTTAGTGTTGCAAGGACATTAAAGGAGGTCCATTTTAAACTGACAGCTTCCTTGTTTCTGTTAAGGCGGTCGGGAGGGGATGGGGGTGTATTGATTTGTGTCAGCGATTATTCAGCATGAATGTTGTTTGAGAGCACAACAGGTTGGAAATGAACAAGCAGGAAGTGTTTGGATTGAAGTGCTGTTTATAATTTGCCTGATTTCTGTTTTTATTGCCCATAAATCATATTTGGATAAAAAAAAAAAAGTATTTTCCATAGACTCAAGATGTCATTTCAAGTTTCATGATTCACAGAGTTGGAAGCAAGTGAGAGTCTATCGAATATCTGCTGCTCTAAGGTTGAAAACCAGACCAACCTTCATACAGCAATGGCCAAAACATACAGACGTTGCTTCTTTTTAAGCCGGCATTTTCTTTTCATATCTCAGTGAATATCAGCTACTGACTTCTCGGGGGGAGGGGGGGATAGAATTAATAAGCCTCGACAGAGTCACAGATCAGCTTTATTACTCACAAGGTCATGTAAACCAACAGCATGAAATGTCTCCTAATGATTTTCCACATCTGACGTGCCAAAGTCATACTTTGACCATTGATTATTGTCGTCTACCGATGCCGCGCTGACATACACTTCATCCTCAGCAGAACCCTCTGGAATGTCAACGAGCCACCATTGCATCCCATGTGACGTGGTGCACACAAAAGTACACGGCCAGACTTATTAAAAGCAGCAATGCGTACAAACACACAAGTCATACAGCCGACGAGTGTCGGTACACAGCGAAAACAAAAAAAAACTTTACGCACTATGCCATCGCTTCTGGTTGACGGTGTAATAGGAATGTACGCAGCCCCTGAGTGTCCATTCGAGAAAAAATAAATAAATAAAACAATTTCTACGAATTAGAAATTGTTTTATTTTTTTTTTTTTCTCGAATGGACACTCAGGGGCTCCGTAGGGAGGATGCATTCCTATCCTATCAGGGATTTTACATGAGACTGAAATAGTTTGGCAAGTGAAAAGAAGAGACGGTGTGAAAAGGCCTCTGAGCAAGGCTGCGTGGTGCTACAGGGTGAATCAAAACAGAACCTTGCTTTCAAGACTCATGGCTCGAGGTTTCCGAGCCTCCGACACATCCAAAAGTCCCTTTCGGACATGTAAACACTGTGAAAATACATCAGACAAGAACAAGTGCATTCGGGAGTGGCTTCGTTGTTTTAGAGTACAAAAGTTTTTCAGGACGGGTTTACTCCCGAGGTTAAAGAAAAATATTAAAGTGACAGAACTCAACAGGAAATGATCAAATGTGTGATACAATAGCAAAAAACACTTAGCAGCTCAAGAATGGTGAAATGGCTTAACAGGGCGGGCGAGTTAGCATACTGAATTACAATAAAGGGGAGCGGGTTGATTCAAATATATCAGGCGCCACCTGCTGGAAACAGCTGAACTGGTGACTGTTGCCATTATAGCAGCCAAGGACTTTTTTCCCCCCGAGCAGCAGCAGCTGCTGCTGTTGAAGCAACGTAACATACTTTTTTCTACCTTATAATGATGGACTGAAAATCATTTTCATGATTTTGATGATGATTTGATGTCATGGGGAAATTGGCAGACCCGTCACTGGCACAGCACCCCCAGCTGGCCAGGCACGGTTGCCACCCCAGAAACAGTCCCTTTCCTTCCCTCTTCTGACAACATCTTCTTTGGGCTCTTCTGTTCTATAGTTCAAGAGTCAATCATGGAAATTGTTTTGAAGGTAGAAAAACAATACGGTTGCTTCTAATGTGACAATCTACGTTTCACCAGCGAGTAAATACGGCATAATACGTGCGATGGCGACAAGAGCACGATAGAGTTAGCGCTAGCCCAGATGGTGTTTTACAGGAGACTGCACCCTATATAGATCTTTTTTTTTTTTTTTTTTTACGTACAGCAGCAAGCTATTTAGCATCCAGTAGCGTTTGTCTTCTTTGCTCAGTATAGTAAGTATTCAGTGAATCCAAAGACACATTTATGGTTTCAGTACAAAGTGTACACTCTATATCTATGGAAACGGGACTAATACAGAAAACTACAACATCTGACATAGTTGATACCCTCTTCTTATGGACCTTTGGTTAGTAACTAGGTGTTCCCTCTCTAGATATTCAAATCTCTTTGCTGAAATTATTCAAAAACTTGTGCTGGTCTGGCGTTCCCAATACAAACTTCCCTTGAACTCATCATATTCCTCTAGAATTCCTGGTTTGGACCACTGCATTGGAGGACATGCTGTAGGCAGATGCCAAACTATGCCGTCTGTCTGGTGCGTCCCGCAGCTCTAGCCACCAATGTCTTCCTCACCCTCTTGCAACTAAACCTATTTCCTCTAACAGCAGTATTGTCATGAGCTGGGGGGCGATGCAGGGAACTAGCATGAAGTAGAATCGAGGTGTTTGGTTGTGCTTAGCATGAGGCACTGGTCTGTGCTTCCCTCTCCCCCTCAGTCGGCGGCCGTCTACTGGGTGTGCCACACATTGTTGAGCAGTTTCACCACCTCCTCGTAGATGACAAAGACTATGGCCACGTCCAAGCACACACGGCCGAGCCGGGGAACCGTTCCCTTGTAGAAGCTGTGGGAACAAACAGATCAGGTCTCAGGGGTAAAACAAACGCTCTGAGAATGAAATGCAAATTTGTAGCAGGTAAAGCACAATAGTTTTGCCAGAAGGGGGCAGTGAGGGCACATTGTCAAACATGGCTGTAATGAAACAGGAAGTAGCCATTACAAGGCAGAAATAAGCCTTGCTCTGGCAACGTACAATTTCATTTGGAAGAAAACATGGAGCTATATGTGCACGTCGACATGATCTTCTCAGTTGGGCTGCTGTTGCTTGCATCTTACGGCTGAACCTGCGAGTTCAGCGTTTGCAATCCTGTGACTTGTTTTAGCAAATGTCTTTTCGTTGCCAAATCTGGGCATTTCACTCTTTCCGATGTCATAAAAAAAATACCTTAAGCACACAGATAAAACATGTATTTTCTTTTAAAGATGTTTCTTTTCAAAGTTCTGTGTTTCCATCACCCCATTTTAGTGCGATACTCCAAAAACGTGCACCAAAGGGGCGATGGAAACCCCAGGGCTGGAAGCAGATTGACTTACGCCTGCGGTCCTTCGTGTTTGAGGATCTGGAAGGCACAGTCCACTGTGTTTTTGTAGCGGTGAGCCTCCAAGCCCTTCACAAGAAAATAAAGCAGTTATTGGAGAACACCCGGTGATGCTGATCATACACAGCCCAGCAGCCCGGGTTGCGTTTCCCACCTGCATCCTTGTCTTCACCACATCCAGCGGCGTGTTGCCAAAGACGCTGGCGGCTCCCGCCGTGGCTCCGAACATCGCCGTGACGATCGGGTGCATTTCTTTTCTCGGGTCGTCACCTTTGTGGCAAAAGCAGGGCCGTTAAGAGTGAAGGAAAGTGAGCGAAGGAGCGAGCCGGGACAGAATGACAGGCGCACGTGAGCTTCTCCCACCTTTGTACCAGTTGCGCAGTAAATTCATCACATAGAAGCGGATGGCCTGATTGCTGCCTTGCTTGAGCACGGTCGCCGTCAGACCCTGATACGTCCCCCTCACACCTGGAGAGATTCCAACGTGGGTTGCTTTTCCACACATTACGGTAGCTGTGAACTCTGGGAGCCGACGTCCCGACTCACCCTGTTCTCTGACGATCTCGCTGACGCCGTGAAAAAAGCCCCTGTAGCGAGGCCTGAGGGAGCACTGGTCGTGGATCATCTTCACCTGCAGGAACAGGCAGATGGGTTTTTTAATTTTTTTTATTAATCATTCCATTCTGTGTTATCAGAGCGGAATAAGAATCAGCATTTACCCAGAATCCTTATCATGACTGACCTTTAGTGTCTCCATGGGGCAGACCACTATGATGGCCTCAGCTACGCCCGCTCCCAGACCACACACCAGGCTCCTGGTGTTGTCCAGACGACCCGTGGCATCTCGCATCGGGTTGCTCAGCATCTCAAACATGCCGAACCTGTAAAAAAAAATAAAAAAAAATGTGAAGGTAAATAGGGACAATTGAGATTCATCAATCTCTTTGTTTTCAGTTTACAGGTAAACTGACTAGACAGAGAGGTCTTACTATTTAGAGCAGGTCCACTCCTAAGGAGGTGGTACAGGGTTCTTGCACCATGTTAAAAGTCCATTTCAATGCTCTTTGAGACATTTAAGACCTCGACAAATATCATTTAAGACCCAAAAATGTCATAACAAATTTCTGTTGAAGTAAATGCTCAATTTATTTTACTGCAATATCTTGCCTGCATGCGTTTACAGCAACGGAAGTTGTGGGTCTACTAAAGGTTTGGTCATTTTACTCTGACATCAACGCTGGTAGTCAGAAAGATATGCTTGAGCCGGGCATCACTAAACAGGGAGTGAAATGAAAGTTTTTCAATATGCTACTAAATCTTATACACTGGGCCTTTAACCCCCGATGCTAATTCACTTACTGATCAATAGGAGAAGATTGATAGATTCAAAGACTCCAGTTAGTCAAATTTGAGATGAAGCTGTGAAGATGTCTTATTGGCTCATGGTCACTGAGTGAGTTTAACACCAGCAGTGACGACCACTGGGTCCAAACATGCTCATTCAGCAAACGGCAGTCAAATGCTGAAGTCTGCCGCTCCATTCACACTCATAAATTCACAATCGCCATTCATTTGTCACGTAAGAGCATCTCTTCGTCTCCATAGTCACCTCACTGCAGACTTGGGTATGGATCCGTAGAGCAGCGAGCTGAGTCCTCGGTACAAACCCCTGAGTCCATGATCCTGTACGGTCAGCTTCACACAGTCTCCTAAATGCACACACAGAGCATCCACGGTGAGACACCCGAGG